>NC_091631.1:1200000-1500000 GCF_027580195.1 Bos mutus | reverse complement strand
GAGCAGTAGGGAAGAGCACCTCTCCACTTTGCCCATTTTCAAGGGTCTTTCCAACCCTCCTATTCTGACATTCAAG
Source organism: Bos mutus (assembly GCF_027580195.1). Taxonomy (NCBI): domain Eukaryota; kingdom Metazoa; phylum Chordata; class Mammalia; order Artiodactyla; family Bovidae; genus Bos; species Bos mutus. Next base: position 1,499,924 of record NC_091631.1, on the reverse strand, counting down.
GATTCACTGTGAACTATTTCTCAAGTAAGGCAAAGAGCAGACTCACCTAAAACTCCTTAAACTCTGAGTTTCAGTCAGATATCAAAGACCAGAAGCTTGTAGCAAGGATAAAACTCATCTCTGCTGGCAACTGGAGCATTGTGGTGTTGGTCAAAAAGATAAATGAAATTTGAATATAGCTACTTTAAATTGGCCAAGGGAAGGACTCAACAGGACTCTAAAGCAAGACCCATACTCTCCAAGGTACCACTGGGTCTCTAGTTCAGGGGTATGACAGGTCCCAGAGAGAACCGATTAGCAACTTGGCTGCCCATCTGGGCTCAGAGAGAAAAAGGATGCCAGCTTTGGTTGGGTGGAATTGATTTCCATTGGCCCTGCTTCCATTATATTTCTAGTCCCTGATCCGGGTCCAATAAGGTTTTCCTAGAGATAGGGAAGCCAAGAGTGGCTTTTGGCTTCAAAATAGGTAACTATATCATCAACCACAGTCACCTTTGTGTAGCACCAAATGTTTTACAGAACTTCTTCAATGTAAAAATATCTTTTGGATGACTCCAAGGGTTGGAGTTAGGACTGAATGGGTAAAACTGAAGGAGAGAAAGAGACAGAGAGATTAAAATGAAACAAATAGGATAGTCCAAAGGCAGAATGGATGCTTTGGAATGGAGTAAATTCTCCATCACTAGAAGTGAGTGAGAAGTAAGTGAGGAGAAGACAGTGATGATCTCACTTACACATGGAATCTAAAAACAAGCGAACTCATAGAAACACAAATCAGATTGGTGGCTGCCAGAGGCAATGGGTGAAGGTGACCAAGGGATACAGATTTCCAGCAATAAGAGAAATAATTTCTGGAGATGTACATCATGGTGACTAAAGTTAAAAAAATGCATCATATATTTAACAGTTACTAGGACGGTACATCTTAAAAGTTCTCCTCGCGAGAAAAATTGTCTAACTATGTGAGGTGGTGTATCTTAACTACATAAACCTACGTGGTAATCAATTCACAATATATGCATATACTGACCCATTATGGTGTACACCTTAAACTAATGCAAAGTTATATGTCATTTGTATCTTAATAAAACTGGAAAAAAATAAAATGAATAGGCTATGAGAGAGAGTATATTCCAGATTATTCATTGGAAGGACTGATGCTGAAGCTGAAGCTCCAATACTTTGGCCACCTGATGAGCCAACTCACTGGAAAAGACCCTGATGCTGGGAAAGACTGAAGGCAAAAGGAGAAGGGGCAACAGAGGATGAGATGGTTAGACAGCATCACTGACTCAAGGGACATGAATCTGAGCAAACTCCAGGAGATAATGGAGAACAGAGGAGCCTGGCATGCTGCAGTCCATGGGTTGCATAGAGTTAGACATGACTTAGGGACTGAACAATAACAGTGAGAGGGACAGAGTGGATCTGAATTAGTTGACCTTGTTGTTGCTATTGCTGTTGCTAAGTCGCTTCAGTCGTGTCCGACTCTGTGTGACCCCATAGACAGCAGCCTACTGGGCACCTCCGTCCCTGGGATTCTCCAGGCAAGAACACTGGAGTGGGTTGCTGTTTCCTTCTCCAATGCGTGAAAGTGAAAAGTGAAAGTGTCCAACTCTTTGCGACCCCATGGACTGCAGCCTACCAGGCGCCTCCGTCCATGAGAGTTTCCAGGCAAGAGTACTGGAGTGGGGTGCCCTTGCCTTCTCCGTAGTTGACTTTATTGGTTCTTTAAAATTCTAAACTCTATGATTTTGTACAATAAGGAGGAAGAGGAAAGAAGACCAACAGGTACTACCATTTTTGGCTGTGTGGATCGCACCTTTCATATCCTTTATTTTGTAACATCCTCATAGTAGCTCCTAGTGAAAAACATTCTTAAATGCACTTTCAGGTGTGAAAATGGAATTTTGGAGAAGTGCCTGACAAGGTCATGCAGAGAGGCTGTGGTAAAGCTGGAATTTGTACTAAAGTCTTCCAGAATCCAAAGTCCATGTTCAGTCCTCCATACCCCATGGCTGTGCACCACACCCTGCCCCCATCCCTGCCCTGCCAACATGAGGACTTGAAAAAATGGATGGCAATGGGGAAAGTCACCTGATAGACTTCATTAAAAAAAAAAAAAATCTATGTGCAGGGAGTTTAATGCAAAAATGATAGTTTGGTGTTTGACTAAGACCAGATTTCCTTCATGTCCATGTTTTGTTTATGGTTTATGGAATGTCCCACTTGGAAAGACCTGAAGTCTATTTGCGTATTTGGTAAAAAAAGAACAAAAAAAAAAAAAGAAGGAAGTGGGTACTGTGCAAACCCACAGGGCCCTGTGGCCTCGTTTGAGGGTTTGTGCAAGATAGCAGCTGCACCATTTTTGCTGGCAGCTCTTCAAGCTGCATCCAGATGAGAAAAATCTGCTCCCTTTTCCTGTCTCCACTCCCAGACCCCACCCACTGCTCTTTCTTCAGGGTTAAAACCTCCCACTGTGAAACAAAAAAATCACATGCCTTCCCGACATTCCCAGCTCTTGGCCTACGACCTACATTCTTGGGGACCCTCTAAGGCTTAATACTGGGGCAATGCAGTAGTTTGTATGTAGTTACTCTTTTCTAGATTAAAAAAAAATATGTGAATAAAATCCCCAAACCCCTCTAGCCTCTTACTCCTCATTGCAGAGTGAAGGGTATAAGGATGAAATACTGGAAGACTGGCATTTTTTAAAAAATCCCTGCCTATCTCCCTCCCTCCTTTTCAAGGCAAAATTTCAGAAAGGACTCTCTCTTTTTCTGATACTTGCAGAATAAGCAGATCATCAATAGAATCAAATCCTTCTTTTAAGGCATCTCCGTACCAGCCCCCTTTTGTCAGGCCATTTGAACCTGATTGTTCATGGCCTACCAAAGTCTTCCAACTGCCTTCTTTTTCCCTTCAGACTGTCTCTAGTTCACCCTTTCCTCCTTAACCTGAAGAAGGGCCTCCATAAACACAGGTCCAATCATGTCATGCCTTGTCCAAGAATATTCATCAGTACTGCTGTTCATTAATAGCCTGATGACATTCAAGTTTCTTAGCCTGATCCTCAAAGCCCTTACTACCCAGCGATGCTTGGGGAACCTGTCCTGGAAGTCAAAGAAAAGTATGAATGAAAGGCCTTTGGATGGGGCAAGAAGAAAGTGGTGATCTTCCAGCACAATCTCAGGAGCCTATCAATCCCAGATGGGGTGTCTAGAGTGGGGTTCCAGAGGGGCTATGAGTACAGCCATGTGAGGAAATGAATGAGACCCCATTTTAGCAGCAAGAGAAGAGAAAGGAATGGGAAACAGGAGCCACAGCTGGCAATGTCAAGGGAAAGAATTCTCAAGGTGGGGAAACTGGAACAGATTTGCAGACTGAAGGAAAGACCTTCGAGAGGAATTCTCCACAGCAGTGGTCCTCAGTCATGGCTGCTCACAGAACAGCTGTTCATGGGCAGAACCAAATTTAAGCCTGTGCCTCCAATCATGAGAAACACAGAAAGGCTGGACGAGAACCACAGAGGCAAGCATGATGGGAGGAACAGGGAACCCAGAATCAGGAAGGGAGGGACTTAAACAGGGAAGAGGTGGCACAAAGGAGACTATGTAGGACTTTATGTTTTTGCTTAAAACTGGCCTTGTCTGCCTTTGCCCATAGTTGTTTTAGCTCATTAAAAATAACATGCATGCACGCGTGTGTGCCTCCTCAGCTGTGTCCAACTCTGCATCCCCATGAACTACTGCCTGCCAGGCTCCTCTGTCCCTGGAAATCTCCAGGTAAGAACATTGGAGCAGGTTCCCATTTCCTTCTCTAGGGGCTCTTCTGGACCCAGGGATTGAGCCTGCAGTCTCATGCATCTCCTTCATTGGCAGGCAGGCTCTTTACAGCTGAGCCACCAGGAAGCCCCAAAAATAACATAGAAGTTTATTTTGGGGGGATCCAGGGTAAAGGGAGAAGGTATTCTCTGAAATCCATTATGCAGTCTTAGAATAGACCTATAAACCAGCATGGTAAAACCTAGAAAATAGTTGCCTAACTCCATGTGTCAGGCAGATGTGGCCCTTCAGACGCACACAGCATCTATTGTCTATTCTTTTAGAGACTCTGATCCTGTTTGGAGCGCTGGCAAGGATGGAGGCTCTTCTGGGAAGCCACATTGCTGTGGTATCCCCTGCTGAGACAGCCCACCCCCAGACTTCCCTAAAGAAGTTTTTCTGGGACACAGAACTCACACAAGCATGGAGCCACTAGAAATCATGCATCCAATTAACTGTGTATTGCCACGTGGAGTTGTCCCTTAAAAACAGACCTTAAAATGACCCAGAGCTGATGTTGCTTGGCAAACGTACAACCTCTCTGAATTTGCTTGAGTTTAAAAGTAGCAGTTTGTCAGTGGGCTGAATTTCAAGGAGCAAAGACAGCTGGGATTGGATTCAGGCAGTCAGGTTGATAGATGTTCTCTGGAGAGGGCTCTCCAGCTGGAGCGCAGATGGTGGGAAAGGCCTCATCTATGAAGCCATAAAAAAGCCAGATGAATAAGGAACATTTTAGGCTACGTGGATGTTGATGGTTTGGAGAGGGGAGAGGAAAAGAGGAGACAGTAGGACATCAAGTATCTATTTATTTTACTGAATCATTCATTGATCTTGAAAATCTAAAATTGTTCTTCATTCTCTCTACCAGAACATAGAAAGCCTATTAAAAAGCAAAGACATCACTTTGCTGACAAAGATCCATCTAGTCAAAGCTATGGTTTTTCCAGTAGTCATGTTCAGATGTGAGAGGTGGACCCTAAAAAAAGGCTAAGCACCAAAGAACTGATGCCTTCAAACTGTGGTGTTAGAGAAGACTCTTGAGAGTCCCTTGGACTGCAAGGAGATCCAACCAGTCCATCCTAAAGGAAATCACACCTGAATATTCACTGGAAGGACTGATGCTGTAGCTAAAGCTCCAACACTTTGACCATCTGATGCAAAGAGCTGACTCATTGGAAAAGACCCCGATGCTGGGAAAGATTGAAGGTGGGAGGAGAAGGGGATGACAGAGGATGAGATGGTTGGATGGCATCACTGACTGGATGGACATGAGTTTGAGCAAGCTCCAGGAAAATAGTGAAGGACGAGGGAGTTTGGTGTGCTGCAGTCCATGGGGTCGCAAAGAGTCGGACATGACTTAGCCACTGAACTACAGCAACTCTCCATCGGATGTGGCAGAGAGAAAGATAGAGAGAAATACCAACAGGCTGCCCCTGTGCACTGCCTCTATTATATTTTTGATTGAAGTCTCAAGATATCACTCTTCTCAAGCTGATCACTGATGTGTTCGGGCAGTCAGTTTAAGGGCAACCACACATGGCTAGGAATGGCAAGAAAGGACCTATTACTCACTCATTTGTTACCTCTTCTCAGGACCAAATTTTGAACTCAGTAGTGCTTGGAGTATTTCTGGATTGACTTCACCTCACTCTGATTCTTCCATTCTTCTGCACGCTCCTTAAGCCAACACTGTGGTTGGAGAAGACTCTTGCGAGTCCCTTGGACTGCAAGGAGATCCAACCAGTCCATCCTAAAGGAGGTCAGTCCTGAATATTTGTTGGAAGGACTGATGCTGAAGCTGAAACTCCATTACTTTGGCCACCTGATGCGAAGAGCTGACTTATTGGAAAAGACCCTGATGCTGGGGAAGATTGAAGGCAGGAGGAGAAGGGGACGACAAAGGATGAGATGGTTGGATGGCATCACCGACTGGATGGACATGAGTTTGAGGAAGCTCTGGGAGTTGGTGATGGACAGGGAAGCCTGGCATGCTGCAGTCCATGGGGTCGCAAAGAGTCAGACAGGACTGAGTGACTGAACTGAGCTGATCAAGGACAACCAGAAAGATAAGTCAGATGGTTTTCAGGTTGATGCCTTGACATTGCCTAGCTGCACTCTGTCTTGACCTCTAGATCTCCACTGACTTCCACCTCTAGGCCACCCCAGTAGCACCATGTGGCAGCCCCAACCTAGACCTCACCATAATGGGAGACCACTAAGTTTTCTAATCTCAAAGCCTAAATTCCCCTTGACCAAAACTTCCTGTTTTCTACTGGGCAACTCTCAGCGAACCTATTCGTCGTGACTTCTTGTTCCTTAAACCCTGCCAGGTTCTTCAGTCCATCACTCTGGCTCTAAGATGTTCCTACGACCACTCCTTGTGGTTTCCTTCTTTTTTTTCCCCTGTACTATTCTCAGTCATAGGTTGCTGATGAGATCAGCTACCTAAATGAGTACAGTTCAGTTCAGTCACTAAGTTGTGTATGACTCTTTGTGACCCCATGGACTGCAGCATGCCAGGCCTCCCTGTCCATCACCAACTCCCAGAGTTTACTCAAACTCATGTCTACAGAGTCAGTGATGCCATCCAACCATCTCATCCTTTGTCATACCCTTCTCCTCTGGCCCTCAGTCTCTCCCAGCATCAGGGTCTTTTCCAATGAGTCAGCTCTTCACATCAGGTGGCCAAAGTATTGGAGTTTCAGCTTCATCATCAGTCCTTCCAATGAATATTCAGGGCTGATAGGAAGGACTGGTTGGATCTCCTTGCAGTCCAAGGGACTCTCAAGAGTTTTCTCCAACACCACAGTTCAAAAGCATTCGGTGCTCAGCTTTCTTTAATGAGTACAGATGAACCTATTTGCAGGGCTGGAATAGAGTCTCAGATGTAGAGAACGAACATTTGGAAATGGGGGGGGGGGGGTTTGGGACGAGTTGGGAGACTAGGACTGACGTGCATACACTGCCTTGTATAAAGTAGACAGCTGGTGGGGACCTTCTGAAAAGCTCAGGGGGCTCTGGTCAGTGCTTTGTGATGACCTACAGGGTGGGATGGCGGGTGGGGAGGAAAGCCAGGACTCATAGGAATACATACAGCTGACTCAGTTCATCGTACAGCAGAAAGGAACACAACACTATAAAGCAATTAGACTCCAATAAAAATAAATCAAATCTAAAAATAAAAAATAAATGAGATCTACAACCCCACAAAGCTGTTCGCGGCTGCATAAAATCCTTCCCAAGTCTTTTGTTGACCCGCTGTCTTATTCCCCACAGCCAGCCCAGGGCAGCCTTTCTTGTTACCTTTGACTGGGTGTGGATTCTCCTTGTTCTAAACTTCCAGAGCTGCTACTTACTAATCCTGCATGGCACCGTCGCTTTCTGACTCAGATAACAGTTATGCGTCTACTTGTATTACTTCTGTTTGAGGTCCCTCAGGGTTTAAGCTCCTCTGCATCCCAGTGCCCGGCGCCAAACAGATGCTCAGTGACTGTTTTCTGAATTGAAAGGGACAATTTTTCTACACGGGAACTTTTAAAGCTTCATCAGGGTATCAGCTGCAAAGCTCAGAGGTGGGTAGTTTTCCAGAGAAGCAAACTAAAATGTAAATGAGGATGTTAGTTTCTCATTGTTGTGTAAATGAATTAACACAAATTTAGCAGCTTAAAATTATAGGCCTAGTATATTACCTCTCAGTTCTGTAGGTCAGAACCTGGGCACAATGTGCCTGGGTTCTTTGCTTATTGTCTTCCTCCTGAACAGGGTGGGAGAAGATATTGGGTTTTTTTTTTTTTTTTTTAGCTCTACCCACCAAATGGCAACCCACTCCAGTATTCTTGTCTAGAGAATCCCCATGGACAGAGGAGTCTGGGGGGCTAGAGTCTATGGGGTCGCCAAGAGTTGAACATAACTAAGCGACTGAGCAGGCACACACCTCTTCAAGTAGAGTGTCCCCGTTTCTTGCATCTTATGAAGGAGGGTGGGAGATGCTTCAACATCCCTTTTGCCGATGAGAGGTAATAGGTTGAAGTTGCTTAGAAAGGTCTTGTTGCTTTGTTCAAGGAGGAATTTTCTCATAGTGAGAATTTCTTACCTTCATTCACAGGTATAAGAGACTGAGAGGTTGTGGACCCTTGGGGTGAAGAGGAAGTATTCAAGAGAAGTATAAATGTCTCCTTTTCATACTTTCGAAAAGGAGACATTATGAAAAGAAATATCATATACTGGGAGAAATATCAATAACCTCAGATATGCAGATGACACCACCCTTATTGCAGAAAGTGAAGAGGAACTAAAAAAGCCTCTTGATGAAAGTGAAAGTGGAGAGTGAAAAAGTTGGCTTAAAGCTCAACATTCAGAAAACGAAGATCATGGCATCCGGTCCCATCACTTCATGGGAAATGGATGGGGAAACAGTGGAAATAGTGGCTGACTTTATTTTCTTGCGTTCCAAAATCACTGCAGATGGTGACTGCAGCCATGAAATTAAAAGACGCTTACTCCTTGGAAGGAAAGTTATGACCAACCTAGATAGCATATTCAAAAGCAGAGACATTACTTTGCCAACAAAGGTTCGTCTAGTCAAGGCTATGGTTTCTCCTGTGGTCATGTATGGATGTGAGAGTTGGACTGTGAAGAAGGCTGAGTGCCGAAGAATTGATGCTTTTGAACTGTGGTGTTGGAGAAGACTCTTGAGAGTCCCTTGGACTGCAAGGAGATCCAACCAGTCCATTCTGAAGGAGATCAGCCCTGGGATTTCTTTGGAAGGAATGATGCTAAAGCTGAAACTCCAGTACTTTGGCCACCTCATGCGAAGAGTTGATTGGAAAAGACTCTGATGCTGCGAGGGATTGGGGGCAGGAGGAGAAGGGGATGACAGAGGATGAGATGGCTGGATGGCATCACTGACTCGATGGATGTCAGTCTCAGTGAACTCCGGGAGTTGGTGATGGACGGGGAGGCCTGGTGTGCTGCGGTTCATGGGGTCGCAAAGAGTCAGACACGACTGAGCGACTGATCTGATCTGATAAATGTCTCCTAGACACAAAGCAGAGGTGGATGTGTTTAGCCTGTCTCAGACATGTGTGCCAAGATATTTGAAGAGATAATTCCAGCTAAAGTGGCAACTATTGGGAGACACAGTATCCTATTTGAACCACTGCAGGAGAAGGGGTAGTTTTCTGTCCCCTTGGGTATATACATATACATATATATATATACTTACTTAGATGTTCCTATTTAGAAAGTGAAAGTTGCTCAGTGGTGTCCGACTCTTTGCGACCCCATGGATTATATAGTCAGTGGAATTCTCCAGGCCAGAATACTGGAGTGGGTAGCTGTTCCCTTCTCCAGGGGATCTTCCCAAAGCAGGGATCAAACCCAGGTTTCCCACATTGCAGGCGGATTCTCTAACAGCTGAACCATCTAGGAAGCCCAAGAATACTGGAGTGGGTAGCTTATCCCTTCTCCAGGAGATCTTCCCAATCCAGGAATCGAACTGGGTCTCCTGCATTGCTGGCAGATTCTTTACCAGCTGTGCTACTAGGGAAGCCGTATCGGATTCACGTAGCTGTACAGCAGAAGCTAACAAGACATTGCAAAGCAACTATACCCCAGTAAGAATTAATGAAAAATTCTGTTCCCTTGGATGATGTAGTTGCACACGCATGCCCTGTCCCTTGTCTGTTGCCCGTTTCCTGGGTCATCTTTACAAACATGTGCTGAGGTCCTGCTTTTTCATCTGTAAAATGAGGGCCTCAAAGCCAAGCTGTCATGAAGACCAAACGTCTGTGGATACAAACTGTAAGCAGTTACACTGATGTCAGCATCCTCACTCTCTGCCCAGGTCAGTCTGCTGCTCTCCTGGTCTTACATTAAGACCTCCGTAACAGCAGAGTCTTGAGATGGATCGCCCTCTACTGGTTAATGAAAGCCTAACAAGACATCTCCGCTGGTGGCTTAAGTAGTGAAGAATCCACCTGCCAATCAATTCGGAAAATAAGGGTTTGATCCCTGGGTAGGGAAGATCCCTTGGGGAAGCCTAGCCCTCCAGGCTACTCTGTCCATGGGATTCTCCAGACAAGAATTCTGGAGTGGGTAGCCATTTCCTTCTCCAGATCTTACTGACCGAGGAATCAAACCTCAGAAGGGCAATTTCTTTTGTATGGCCGCTTTACTCAGAAACAGAGGTAGGTTAGTATTTTGCTTGATTTTAAAATTTTTCTTAGGACCTTTAACTTCTCTGCCCACTCGCTTTTTCTCTTTCATTACCAAATCTTTAAGGAATATCCACCACAGAGTGTCTTCCCAAGAATGTCGCCTTTGGTCATGTGTACTTCCCAGCCTCTTTCTTCAAAAAACAAGCAAACAAAATACAGCCTTACTGAGGTTTATGGGAATAATTTCCCACATTATAAAATTCAGCCTTTTAAAGCATGCAGTTCAGTGACTTTCAGTATATCCACTGAGATTTCCAACCATCCCCACAATCTCATTTTAGAATATTTTCATCAAATATGTTCATGTATATTCACTAGGATTCACCTCCCATTCGTCTCCATCCCCTTATCCCTAGGCAACCACTAATCTGTTTTCCTTCTTATAGATCTGCTCGTTCTGAAAATTTCACTGAAGCAGAACCATACAGTACGCAATCCATGGTAACGGTTCTTTCAACTTGTCAAGGTGTTTCCAAGGTCATCTACATGGCAGCACGTTGTCAGTACCTCACTCCTTTTTGTGGCCAATTAATATTCCACTGCATGGATATATCAACCCCCTTTCGCTTTTTTTGAAACATCATTGACATAATATACTCGTTTCAGTGGTACAGCATAATGATTCAACATTTGTATACATGGTGAAGGGCTCACCACAGCATCTAGTTAACATCGAAGACCACATAGCTACAGATTAATTTTCTTATGATGAAAACTTTTTTAATGTTTTTAATTTATTTCCCGTTGACTGTTTGGGGTGTTTGTTGCTGTGTGGGCTCTGTCCAGCTGCAGCAAGTGGATGCCACTCTCCAGTTGAGGTCCGCCGGCTTCCCACTGCAGTGGCTTCTTTCATTGCAGAGCAGGCTATAGGGTGCGTGGACTTCAGTAGCTGTGGCACATGGGCTCAGTTGCCCCATGGCATGTGGAGTCTTCCCGGACCAGGGATCAAACCCATGTCTGCTGCACTGGCAGGTGGATTCTTTACCACTGGGCCATCGGGGAAATCTATGATGAAAACTTTTAACATTTATTCTGTTAACAATACTTTCAAACATACAGTGCAGTAATATAGTCACCATGCTATGCTCTCTCCCCTCTCTTTCTCTCTCTAGTCGCTCAGTTGTGTCCGACTCTGCCACCCCATGGACTGAAGCCCGCCAGGCTCCTCTGTCAGTGGGATTCTGCAGGCAAGGAGACTGGAAAGGGTTGCCATTCCCTCCTCCAGATGCTGTGCTCTACATTCCCATAATTTATTTATTTTATAAGTGGAATTTCGTACTTTTCAATTCTCCTTACCCGTTTGCCTACTCTCCACCTCCTGGCTCAGCAACACCAATCTACTGTATGTTTCTGCAAGGTCACTTGTTTTTGAGTCCCCACAGTGAGACCACATGTGCTTGTCTTTCTCTGACTTACTCGCTCAGCACGTGCCTTCATGCTCCTCCCGTGTTGTGGCAAATGGCAATCCTCTGCCTTTTAATTCCCCAGTTTTCAGTGCTCAGAGTCACCGGGTCTCTGACCTGTTCTCAGTTATTTCTCTCTTTGAAGAGGGACTATCTCTTTTGAGGGTAGATTTAATCTGTGTCTCACGGTAGCTACTCCTAACTGCCTTATCTTCTTTACCAATAAGGCCAGTATCTGTAGTCTGCCAGGCTGCCCTGTCCATACATTTTCCAGGCAAGAGTCCTTAAACGTGTTGCCATTTGCTCCTCAAGGGGATCTTCCTGACCCAGGGATCGAACTTGCGTTTCTTGCACCTCCCGCATTGGCAGGCGGATTCTTTACCACTGCGCCACCTGGGAAGTCCGACTGATACTGAATCTGTGTTTCGCCATAGCTAGTCCTACCTGACTTATCCTCTTTACCCATAGTGCCAGCATCTGAAGATGCTGCAGATCTGTTTATAGGGACTATTCTCCCCCCTGCCAGTTCTCAGTGTTGGGGGTTTGACTCTATATAGAGGTCTGTCCTTGTGCTTTATTTTTCCCCTGAACTGCTCTCTTTGTTCTTAAACCTGTGGGATCCTTGCCAGTTTATCCTGAGGGTGTAGCCTTCCAGTTCACCCGGGACATGAGCTGAGTCTTCTGAACCCTCAGCAGCCACGCAGTCCACACGGCAGAAGTCAGGGCCCAGCTCTCAGCGGGCTCTCCAAGGTGAAAGCTATTTTTAGTGCTTGTTTACTTTCCTGGGTTCCTGGTTTCACTTCATCTGAGGGCTTAGCTTACTCCTCCTTTTCATTAAGTTAACTGGAAGTTCATTTAAAAGATGATTTTTATTTCAAATTCAGTGTTTCAGTTGTTTCACTTACAAGGGTAATTCAGCACATTGCCAGACACAGAAATCCTCAGTAAGCCTCATTCTCCTGATCTTTAAAGATATTTTCAGCTCCCCTTCCTATCCTTGACCAGCCGTGTATAATTTATCTGTGTATTGAGACAGTTGCCGTCCCTGACTTTGTCATAGTTTTGACATGACCGACCATTAGGTCTTATTTCTTTCTGTACTTTAAGATTTGTGCAACCTGCTTTTCTTCAGAAAGTTGTTTAGGAGAATTATCTGAGCTTGGGTTTCAGATTTTCTCCTAAGAATCTGGAGAGAATTTGCATTTGCTTTTGATTGGTACTTGGGGGTACTAACAAGCTGAGGTTGCTCTAAAATTAATTCTCAGGTAAGGCTGCTTTATCTACACTGGTTGTGTAAATTCAGACCACAAACCTCCCTGAGAGTCTGTGATTACAAAGCCTCAGAAAGTTAAGATCTCTTTTTCCTGAGATAGGATTTTTTTTTTCCCCTTAATTTCCTCTCCTACCAAAGTCTAGTCTGCTGGACTCTCGTATGGATGTCTGGGTCTCCAATTAAATTCACCCTGAGAGTTTGGGCTTGGTCTCTCTCTCTCTCCCCAAGTCTCTCTTGTGCGCTTGTCAAAACACAGGCCAATTTGTAGTGACATGGATTGTCACACTAAATGAAGAAGTATGTCAGACAGAGAAGGAAAAATATCATATGACACTTCTTACATGCATAATCTAAAAAGAAATGATACAAATGAGCATGCTTACAAAACAGAAAGAGACTCACAGACTTAGAGAAAGAATTCATGGTTGCCAAGGAAAGGGCAGATGGTGGGGGATAGTTAGGGAGTTTGGGATGGACATGTACATGCTGGGGTACGTATTTGAAAGGGATAACCAAGCACCTACCGTATAACACGGGAAACTGTGCTCAGTGTTATCTGGCAGCCTGGGTGGGAGGAGAGTTTGGGGGAGAATGGATACATGTGAATGTATGGCTGAGTCCCTTTGCTGTTCACCTGAAACTATCACCATCTTCTCAACTGGCTGGCTATACGCCAGTAAAAAGTAAAAGCAAACAAGCCAAATATTACTAGAGTTCAGCAAATTCCCCAATGTGAAAGTCATATTCAGGGCTGCCTTTACTCTCAGGATTCCTGATTGTTCTTTAGATTTGAAAGTTGGAGATTTCCTTTTCCTTCTTTGCCTGCTCATAAGTGTATTTAAAAATATTTTCTAAAACCATTCTGTCCAATGTCTTTAGCTGTTTTACAGTGGTGGGTACATCTATACCATCCAATCTGCCATAATAACAGAAATGCAATCTTTTCAATTGGGCTTCCCTCGTGGCTCAGTTGGTAAAGAATCAGCATGCATGTGGGAGACCTGGGTTCAATCCCTGGGTTGGGAGGATCCCCTGGAGAAGGGTAAGGTTATCCACTCCAGTATTCTGGCCTGGAGAATACCATGATAGTCCATGGGGTGACAAAGAGTCGGACACGACTGAGTGACTTTCACTTTCAATCTTTTCAAGCTACTTCAGAATTCAAATGATCACTTCTTTTCTTTGTATTTTAGCTCTCCCAGGTCAGCATAAAGTGAAGTGAAGTCACTCAGTCGTGTCCGACTCTCAGCGACCCCATAGACTGCAGCCTACCAGGCTCATCCGTCCATGGGATTTTCCCAGGCAAGAGTACTGGAGTGGGTTTGCATTGCCTTCTCCGTCAGCATAGTAGCATGGAAATCCCCTTGTTCGTTCAACTGTTGACGTTAGGTGCTAAAAACAGAAACCCAGAAAACGAATTCTAGACTACACTGCGCATGGTGTTTTCCACAGCAGGCAAGTTATGTCAAAGCGTAGTCATGCTCCTCTCCACATCCGTGCTTTCTCCCTGGAATCGCCTAGGCACCTGGAGAGTTTGCAGTCTGTGACAAAGTGGTCATTGTTCTACTTGCAATGCTGTGTATGAGAAACATTTTTTCCTGACCTTGTACTTAGTCCCGTCCCCTCCAGCCTGCAGTCTGAAATTCTGAAAGAGTATGCAAGGGTCAAATACTGAGAAATTGAAGGTTATATGGACATAAAAATTAATATATCAAGTGCTTTGTGAAGTCATTGCTGGTGTAAGAAAGGAGAGTCAACAATCAAGACTTAAAGAAACTGCAGGATTTGCAAGGCACTGAGCCAAAGTGGATTTAGATGGACTGACTCACTTGAAACCCTGTTGAATAATGTTAAATTCATTTCCCTTGCATAGTCTAGAAACTTCTAGTCGACAGGTCATGAGGCTCCCAGACCTTTAATTAACCATGACAATGGGAAAACATTCCCTTCTTCTTACACCTCTTAAGAGCATCTTTGATTTCCTTGTTCCTCAGACTGTAAATCAAAGGATTCAACATGGGGATCACCACTGTATAGAAGACTGACACTATCTTGTCATAGCCCAGAGAATTGCCAGCTCTTGGGTGCATGTAGATGAAGAGACCTGATCCAAAGAAAAAGATCGCTGCTGTCAGGTGGGAAGCACAGGTGTTGAAGGCCTTGGCCCTGCCTTCAATGGAGCTGATCTTCAGGATGGTGGCAATAACGATAGGATATCATGATGATTAAGATGGAGATCGCACCAAAAATCACTGCTGTCACGAATTTTATCACTTGTAGGAAGAAGGTGTCGGAGCAGGAGAGGACTATTAATTGAGGCAGGTCGCAGAAGGAGTGATGGATAACATTTGGTCCACAGAAGTGGAGCTGAAGTAAGGCACACAACTGAATGAACGAGCCAAGGAATCCAGTTATAAAGATCCTGCCACCATCTGCACGCAGAGAGAGGGGCACATGGTGGCTGTGTAGAGCAGAGGACTGCAAATGGTGACGTAGCGATCGTAAGCCATGGCCGCCAGCAGACAACACTCAGTCAGACCCCAGCTAGAGAACGAGAAGTGCCGCACTGTACACCCGTAAAGGAGGTGAGTGCAGGCTTCCTGAAGAAGTCCGAGTGCATTTTGGGGGTTGTGGAAGTGACATAGCAGAACTCTAAGAAGGATAAGTTGCTGAGAAAGACAGACATGGGTGTATGTAGGTGGGAGTCCGTCTGAATCAGGATGGTGAGATTCAGGTTCCAGGGTGCTGTCAAGACGTAAGTCCCCATGAACACGGCAAAGAGAGCAATTCTGAACTTGAGAGAATCCGAAAATCCGAAGAGGATAAATTTGGTGACTGTTGTATTATTCCTTCCTGCAGCCATTGTCTTGAAGTTTCTTCAAACTGCAGAAAGATTCTTGGGTTGTAAAGATTGTCTATTTTAATATCATGAAACCTACTTGTTTTGGATAAAGTTTCATATTTTTGGACAAAAATTATTCATAGTCAATATAAGAAACTATAAAATTAGTTAAAAATACATTGAGGATCCCATTTCTCAGCACACTTGATAGTTTGTGATATATTTTTGCAGTTTTTCTGCACATACATGTGTGCACACATAAACACACAGATGTTGCCAAACTGTTGTCTGAAAACTGGTACTGCTGCTGCTGCTGTTAAGTCACTTCAGTCATGTCTGACTCTGTGCGACCCCAGAGACGGCAGCCCACCAGGCTCCCCAGTCCATGGGATTTGCCAGGCAAGAACCCTGGAGTGGGTTGCCATTTCCTTATCCAAAGTATGAAAGTTAAAAGTGAAAGTGAAGTCGCTCAGTTGTGTCCAACTCCTAGCGACCCCATGTGTTGGAGTCATTAGTAAAAAGGAAAACATAAGGCGAGGGTAAACAAGCTAAAACAGAATAAGTGGAATCGTTATCTGGGTGAGATAAAGAAACAGGGGCAGTAGCAGCAAGGGCTCTCCAAATCTCAGGTTGCCCATAGGTTTTGCTTTTAGCTGTATGAGAGCACAAGGAGGAACAAATTGGTTAATATGCCATCTACTGGCTTGTGTAGGCCAAGGAAGAGGAATCCTATTCCAATTCTCAAATCTGCCTTTAAATGTTATCTTGATCAATGGATCCTCACCCGGATTCGGGTTGCTCCAGTCCTGAATAGTATAATTCCCACCACCTGGTATCCTATAATCGATCCTTGAACTATAAGTATAAGTTGTCCAAGTCGGATACCCAGTACGGCCGTCTATGGTCTTCCACACTTCATCTGAAGGAGCAACCTTATAACACTTTGGATAACCGGGAGGGGGTGTAAAGCGCAGGGTCACATAAGGGTCACGGATCCCGGGCAAGCGGGCCACTAATACCCAAACTACCCGATGACGTAAAGACTGGGAATCTATTTTTGAGGAATCTGTTATAATTATTTTTGTAGAGGCCCCAATGCACCCTTCTTTAGTGGGTGTAATAAAACTCTTTGGATTACTGGGGAAGTTAAAGCAAACAGGAAGATCATCTATTAATCCCCTGAAGGTATAATTAAAATTAATAGGATATTTATCTTTAGTGTAAGAAGTATAGAATCCTCCCAAAAGCTGAGGTTGGTCTGTGTTGACCCGTATAGGCTCATTATTCCAGGAAACAACCTGGAAAGTTGGAGGATCTGGGAGATATGCCCAATACTTAGCTGGAATAGGAGAGGCACTTACCTGGCAGGAAAGCAAGGCAAGCATGGCAATAAACATTTTCTCAGGAGAAGCTGGAGATCCCTGCGAGGAACTCATTCCTCGTGCCTGGTGACAGAGTGTTTTTATTTGTCCCCAAGTGGGTATGGGGGCATTCCGGGTCACCTGAGTTAGGCGGCCTGGGATGTTTCTGCGGCGCAGGGAATCAGGGGGAGTAGTGTCCCATTTGTGAAGCTGAGACATCTGTTTGGTTGGCGGATCCGTTCCTTGCTCATCCGAGGTCCCTGAAGTCAATTGTCTCGATGTCGGCGGTGTCTCCCGTGCTGGCGGGGGAAGCGGAGGCAGAGGGGGCCCCTTCCTCTTGCGGGGTCGCGGCAGCCGTGGAGTCCAGTATCCGAGGGGTTGAGACATGACGAATCAATCTGTCCGGAACCCAAATTGGAGAATCTGTGTCCTGTGGAAAAACACAAGCATATCCTCCACCGCTGGTTAACAATGGGTCGGAACCTTTCCATTGTCCGGAGAGGAGGTCCTTCCATTTGACTAATGGCTTTGCATTCAATTGCTCCGGGCACCAATGGCGAAGCATTGCAGTAGTTCTTGCCAAATCAGCATATAAAATATTTATTACAAAAAGGGCATGTTGCAAGATTTGATGGGGAGAGCTATACTTAAACACTCCTTCTTTTAATTTTTGAATTTGGATTTTTAATGTTTTATGTGCTCTTTCCACAATGGCTTGTCCCCGTGGATTATAAGGGTTGCCTGTATTATGTTTAATTTGACACTTTATACAAAATTCCTGAAAAGACTTAGAAGTGTAAGCAGGAGCATTGTCAGAGCTTTTGGTAGGCCCAAATACGAAAAACAAGTAAAGAGATGTTGTATAACACCTTTAACTGCATCTCCAGTACAAGCAGTTGCAATAATAACGTGATAAAAGGTATCTACAGTTACATGAACAAAAGACAGTTTTCCAAAAGAAGAGACATGAGTTACATCCATCTGCCAGAGTACTTTAGGTTTGAGACCATGAGGATTAACTCCCGTAGCTACCTATTATAAACAGTGGGGCAGTGTAAGCAAGAACGCACAATCTCTCGAGCAGTCTCTCTGGGAATTTGGAATTGATATCTTAAGGCAGTAGCATATTGATGATGAAGTGAGTGAGAGGCTCTGGCCTCCTCAATTACAGTAGCCACTGTATTTCTGGTTAACAAGTCAGCCAAATCATTAAAGGCATTTAAAGGGCCGGGCAATCTGGAATGAGCCTGAATGTGTCCAATGAAAAATATTGTATTTCTTTTCCAAATTTGTTGCTGTAATTTAGTTAACAAATGAAATATGGTAGTTTTATTTTCAGACAAAAACCACAGTTTCAATGTGTGGAAACAACCTGACAATATACTGAGAATCAGAATAAAGGTTAAATTCCTCATCTGCAAACATAGCAAAAGCCTCTATGACTGCTGTTATTTCAGCTCTTTGAGCTGAAGTTTTTTGTGTTTTTAAAACTTTTTGGTGATTTTTAGTAACTATGGAGGCTTTACCATTTGTTGATCCGTCAGTAAAAACTATTTGAGTATTTGGAACAGGAGATTGTTTACATCTCACAGGAAAAATAACTGGATGTCTGGATATAAAATTTAGCAAAACATGTGAAGGTAAATGATGTAAAAATTTGACCAAAATAGCTTCCTATAGCAATCTGCCAATCCTCATCAAACAGAAGAGCATCAAGTTATTCCTTATTATATGGAATTACAATTTCTGATGGCTCTTTACCAACAAAGTAGTTATCAATCCTGGATAAGAAGCCGCTACTTTTTTGGTTTGAGCGGGAAGATGGACCCACTGTAGGGGGCCGTTTTGCCATAAAACCAATTTTTTGTCTGGCCACCCCAGTTACACCTATGGGGGTTTTATGGCAAAGGAATTGTCAAGCAGTTGTCAATTTAATTTTTAAAATTTACATTTTAACAACATAAATTTAGGGATATGTTAATTTAGGTCTAATGTTTAGTTTAGGTCTCTGTAAATTTAAATAATAAATGTATAACCTCCTTATCTCATTTTGGTATACAGATATATCTAAATGCAAAATGTATTTATATATGTATTTATGTATGGCAACAAGTATAAACTTATTGACATAATCAATATACTTGAATTAATCTTTATAATTAATATGTTAATTAATATATATTACAGCAATACAACACGTACACAGCTAATACCAACCAACACAAACCAATGTACTGCAATAGTACATGTCACACACATATAATTATACAGTATATAGAACATGCATCATCACAGCACATCAATCCATACCAATTAATATCAGCCACACACATTATATTACTGCAATATATATTTAATTATATAGTATATATATAATATGCATATATAATATACATATTAATTTATATACAAATTAATTAAGTATAGATCTATAAATAGAATTAGGTATACCTTTATTATATTTTATTTATACCCATATCTAATTAGGCAAACTATAATTAGGCAGATTTATTTATATTACATATATATAAAGTATTGTTAATTGTACCGCCTGTTGATAACTAAGAAATTGAGAAAACCCTTCTCTGAGTATCTCCTATTTGAGACAGCACGTCCCTCCCCCATAGGGTAAAGGGGAGCGTAGGAACTACATAGGGTTGGAAAGTTCCACAGGTATCCTCAAACTGCCAATCTAACATTTTTGAACTTTTAACTACTGTGGGGGCTTGAGGGCAAATGAAACAAAATTTGACCCCTGAAATCAATCAGGGCAACTTGCCAATTATCACTGTTTTGTAAAAGACTTGCAGTTGATCCTTATTGAATGGAATTACTATATTTGCTACTTCTTTTCTAAAAAGTTCCACATTTCTTTTTTCCTCCTTTTATAATTAATTGTGCCACCAAGCTGGGATAAGACAAAACTATTTTTCTTGGGGTCACTGGTAGATGGAACCAATGGGCCTTTTTGTCGCAAGCACCCTGTAGGTGTATGTTTTGTGGCAAGAATAATTTAATCTCATCTTTTGGTAATATTAATCCTAATTAACTGATCATTTAAAGTCTCATCTACTTTAACAAGAACCAACTCTGTCTCATTAGTCAACTTTCTCTTAGAACTGGAATTAGGATTGCTTTTAAAACAAAGGCTTTAAATCTGCAGTAGTCAGTTTCAAATATGGGCATATCCAATTAATGTCCCCTAATAATTTTTGGAAACCATTTAAAGTTAGTAAACAATCTCTCCACAGCTTCAACAGGGCATTGTCAGTTTTCAAAACTTTTGGCACCTAAATATGAGAAGCAAGTAAAGAGGTGTTGCACAACATCTTTATAGGCTTCTCCAGTTATTGTTTTGTAACCTAAATCTGGTCTATAGCTTTTTAGATGACAAGCAACCATATAATCTTTGCTTGAATACTTCCAGCAACAGTGAACTCACTACTCTTCAAGGTTTTAAACTTTCCCTCACCTCTTTCTCTACAGCATTCCCACCCCGAATACCACTTTCTCTAATCCCACCAACTCATTTTCAGTAGTATGTGTTGGCCAGGAACTGGGCCAGTCTTTCCCAGAAATGTTAAGAGACGTCTGTTCCTGTGTCTAATAGCTCTGACATTTTATTTTCTTGAATTAAAAGATCTTTTAAAGGCCTTGGAGCTGTAATTTTCTGCACCCAAAAGGCTAGGTCACTAAAGCCAAATACTCTGTGGCTCCTAGCCTGAGAAGTCAAGTTTTTTCCTGTCTGATACTAAGGTAAAAGCAAAAGCTGTGTTACTCTTTGACCTTTATTAATTTGCACAGTTTTAGTAGGTGGTGAGGTCAAAACTTTAATTTCTCAACATAATCAGAACCTACTACACCATGCACCAGAAATTTTCTTTTCCTTTTCTTTCTTTTTTTTTTTTTTTAAGAAAGCGAGCTACACCCTAGCACAAGTCCTACAATGCCCTCAGGTAGGGGGCCAGCCACTCCCGTTGGAATTGGAGTAACCGGCTTGTCAGGGGTTAGAATTGTTGCTAAATCCCCTTACCATTTTGTTTTTCTCTTAGCCTGGGTGAGACCCCCCTGAGGGGGTTTTCTCCTAGGAGCACGCTCTGCATATTGTGCATGCAGTCTGTTTTAAAAGCTCCACTGTTTAAAAAACTTTTTATCTTTTTCAGGCTTAGGCAAAACTTTGAGAGGCTTTGGGGGCAAAGTGGGGAACTTTTGGGCCCTGGAAGGCGCAAAGGGAGGCGGCTGAGATCGCCTTAAATCAGAAAGTGGTGGATAAGTTTTTTTTTTTTTTTTTTTTTTTTTAAGTTTGCGCAGAGGGGGAGGTAGCTCGCCAGGGCGTCTGGCCACAGTGTCCTGTAAGTCCTCTCCTCTCTCCTCTGGTGATTTTTTCTTCCTTCTTCTCTTTAAATCTTTCTCAAGTTTTCTTTCCCTCACTCTGTCTTCTTTCCTTCCTCTTCTCTTCTCTTTCACTTTCTATCATTTCCTTTTTGTTTACCTCTTTCATTCTCCCTTCTTCCTTCTTACTACCTTCTCTTTCGTTTCTTTTCCTTTACCCTCTTTCTCTATAACTTTTTCTTTCCTCCTCCCTCTCTTTCTCTCTGTATATCTTTTTCTAACTTCCTTTTTTCCTTTCTCTTTCTTGCTGTGTTCCCTGATTCCTTCCTTCTCCATTCCTCTCTCCTTTTCACTCTTTAGTTCTTTTTCTATCTTTAGATCTTTCTCTATTTTCTTTCCTTTTTTCTTTTACACTTTTTTTCTTTTTTCTTTTTATTTTTCTCTCTTTTTTTTTCTTTTTTTTTTTTTTGAGCCTGTTCGGGCGCCACCTGCCAGGGTCCAGCCCCGGCTGATCCAGGGTATTCGAAGCGGGGACGGCGTCGGCGACCTATTTATTTAAATATTTTATCAAAGATATAAAGAGTAATAGGATGAGGATAGCTCAGTAGGAAAATTCAGTGGAGAAAAGAGGCTGAGTAGCTTGGTTTACGGGAGACCAATAAAACTTAGACAAGAAGCTTGCACCACTTACGAGGCCGCAGGCGCCCTTCCGTTCTCCCGAAGGAGAGGAGACACTGAGGCCTCCCGGTCGGATCTTAGAAGCCCAGGCATAATTAGTAAGCATGGTGAGTTCCAAGGCCCAGATGGAGACTCAGCCAGAGTGAGAGAGAGAGACATGGGGAGACCAGTATTTCGAGAAACTGATCCCAATTCTTTATTTTCCATGGTCTACTTTTATACACTGAGATGTTATGCAAAAGTCACGCGGGGTCAGCAGTCCTGACTTTTATCAAAGTCAGGTGCTTCATACAAATGTATACAGAGGTCTTAGGGGTGTTACATCATCTTCTGGCCAGGGGGGGCCTGCTGACAGTTTATGACCCTCTCCTTGTGACAGCGGTCAGTCAACCAGGACACTTATTTCTCCAGGGCTGATTATTCTTAAAACAGACACCACCCAAATAAAGTTACATTCCTATAGGGTGAGGGTATAGTGGGTTTTAGTTAAGGAAAGAATTTACTTAGCCTAAGGTCTAACGTGATTAATATCAAAGGTTAATACTTATTTCTTCTATATATTCATTAATGTGTGTAAGGGCAGGGGATGTGGAGACTTAGCAGTAAACATTGGCTCAACAAATGAAAAACCCTTCACCAATACAATTTCTAATCAGCCCACTATACTTATACTAATAGTGTTCTAACTTTTCTAAGGAACCTGTTTTTAGAAGGTTTAAAGCATCTCGTGCCTCTCACGGTTGGGAGGCTGTGAGCGATCACATGTGGCCGGACAAGCCTGTCAGGCAGGCCAGAGAACCTTCAGAGGAGTTTGTAGGTTAAAACACTCTTGTTACACCCAGGAGTTTTTATTAACTGGAGCTCTAAGTTAACTGCTTCTCCGAAAGAGGTGGTGGGGGACAGCCCCCCGTAAAGTCAGAGGTGTAGGTGAGAGCACAAAGTAGTAAAGTAGGCAGGCTCTGGTTATGGGGGTTGATGCTCGAGGAGTTCCAGGGACTCCTGAGGCTCAATCCCGCCTTTGCGTATGTCGAGCCTCCTTCCTCATGACCTTTGCCATGGGCGGAGTGCCTCACTCTGGTCCCCAACACCCATGGACTGCAGCCCACCAGGCTCCTCCGTCCATGGGAGTTGCCAGGCAAGAATACTGGAGTGGGTTGCCATTGCCTTCTCCAAAACTGGTACTAGTTTACACAAATTCAAGATTTTATGATAAAATATCTTACAATCCCGTTCAACACTGCCCATAATTATTTAGCTTTACTCTTTGACAATCTTGCAGGTTAGATTAAAAAACGTTTTCATTGTTTTCATTTGCATTTACTTTATTGACTTGCTTGTACATATGTTTTACCCATTTGTTTAGTAGGTTACTATTGATTTGTAGGAGCTTTTAACGTATCAAGGATCATAATTCTTTCTCCCTCATATATTTTGCTAAATCTTTTCCAAGTGTATCATTTAATATCAATATTTTTTATGTTGGATTCTGCTATATGGATTTCTTTTATTTTTAGGTGCTCAACTGTGGCTCAGACAGTAAAGAATCAGCCTTCAATGCAGGGGGTCTGGGTTCAACTTCTTGGTTGGGAAGACCCCCTGGAGGAGGAAATGGCAACCCACTCCAGTAGTCTTGCCAGGAAAATCCCATGGACAGAGGAGCCTGGTGGGCTACAATTAATGAAATCCCAGAGTCGAACACGACTGAGCGACTAACACTTTCACTTTTTTCACTCAATTTTCTGTGATATTTATGGTACCTGGCTTTGGTATTACACACACACACACACACACACAAAAACATTGCTCTACACAATCCAAAAGTCTTTTTAATATTTTCTTTGAATTCACTTGCATTTTATATTTACATTTAAAATTTCCAGAGTATTTTAGTACATAGTGTCAAGTATAATTATGGGATAATTTTGGTTTTGTTTTTCCAAACTCTCCCAACACAATTAACTGAATGGTTTCTCCACTGCTTAAGTCACTTCCATCATGAAGTTGTTTATAGAGTTGCTGTTCTGCCCAGTTGTTAAGCTAATCGTCCATGTACTATGTGTCCAGTGCTGCACATTTTATAACTGCTTATGACCATATTTTATTTAAAATAATAGAATATTTTGATAAGTGGTAAGAAAAACATTCCTCACTTTTTCACTCTGAGATCGTTTTGATGGTCTTCATAGTTATGTCTTCAAAAGACCTTTATGATGAACTAAAAAAATAAAATTGACATTTTTACTGTGTTTCCTTATTACATTAACTTGGGAGAAAATAACCAATGATTTTTCTTTGCCAAGTTGTTTCTATAAATTACCAAAAAAACAGTGACAATCTTAATAAATATTATAATAGTAAGATTATTAAACTTGAGTGAAGCACTTGGGTCATTCCAAGCTCTGTCCCTACATTGTCACAGCTTCTCTGTGTCATCAGTTTCCTCATCATAAAACGAGGTAATTTTAGCTATTCTCCTTATATGATAGGGACCTTTTTTTCCAAATAAGGGAGCAGTAGTCACAGTAGGAAAACACATGAAAAGAAAAGTAACTTAATATTCTAAGACATTGTTTTTATTCCTGAAAGAGGGTCATTTGAATACTAGGAAAGGGAAAATCGTATTGACTCAATACCATCCATCAATGTCCCTAGTGAGATCACAAGATCCAGACCTTCTCCCTACAGTAAGACCTGAATCATAAGTTGATGTCTTTAGAACACCTTCAGTAGAGATTGAATGAGTGCATCAGCTGCATTGATAACATATTTATATCTCAAGCAGGTAAAAACAAAGATTTCTTTGGGAACACTAGTTACTGCAGTATTTCTATGGTCTATTTTGCCATCTTTGTCCTGAAGGGACTTGTACTCTGGAGATCTTGAGACCATAAGATTACGTTTGAAATTTTAGAAAATACTTTCAGTGAAGTTGATTGGTTTTTTTGTGTTGTTTTAATTTTATTTTTAATTAATTCCTATTGAAGCATAATTGCTTCACAATGTTGTGTTAGTTTCTCCTGTGCAGCAAACTGAATCAGTTATCCATGTACATATAGCCCCTCTTTTCCTTCCCATTGAGGTCACCCCAGAGCCATGAGTGGAGTTCCTGTGCTGTGCAGGAGGTTCCCATTAGTTATATGTGTTTTTTACATAGCATCAATAATGTATATATGTCAAGCCCAATCTCCCAACTCATCCCATCCCTCCTTTCCTTCTTGGTATCCATACATTTGTTCTGTACATCTGTGTCTCTGTTTCTGCTTTGCAAATAAGATCATCTCTACCATTTTTCTAGATTCCATGTATATGCATTAATGTAGGATATCTACTTTTCTCTTTTTGACTTACTTTACTCTGTGTAGTTTTTCATCCCTCTATTATTGACACATTTTAAATAAAAAGTTTTTTAATGACAAGGTAGAAATGATAAAGTGAAAGTCACTCACTTGTGTCCAACTCTTTGCAACCCCATGAAATGTAGCCCACCAGGCTCCTCCATCCATGGAATTCTCCAGGCAAGAACACTAGAGTGGGTTGCCATTCCCTTCTCCAGGGGATCTTCCCAACCCAGGAATGAAACCCAGGTCTCCCACACTGCAGGCAGATTCTTTGCCATCTGAACCAAAATGGCATTGGGTCCCAGGGGAGCCCAAAATGATAAAGTATTGTAATATACATTTTCTAATTCATTGGTAAGAGAAATGGAAGTAAAGTTGATGGTAATAATGATTAAAACTCCCAGAAGTAGAGAAAGCTTACATAACTAGAAAAATAAATAGAAAACTTCATATTTATTCAATTATTTTTATGTCACTTACATTTGTTATCTGCATTCTCTCCCCATTGTTAATTCAAGACCAAACATATAGCAATCAGAATCATTGGTTGTGATTAATCAGTTCTAATGAGATGGATGAAACTGGAGCCTATTATACAGAGTGAAGTAAGCCAGAAAGAAAAACACCAATACAGTATACTAATGCATATATATGGAATTTAGAAACATGGTAACAATAACCCTGTGTACAAGACAGCAAAAGAGACACTGATGTATAGATCAGTCTTATGGACTCTGTGGGAGAGGGAGAGGGAGAGGGTGGGGAGATTTGGGAGAATAGCATTGAAACATGTATAATATCATGTATGAAACAAGTCGCCAGTCCAGGTTCGATGCACGGTACTGGATGCTTGGGGCTGGTGCACTGGGACGACCCAGAGGGAGGATATGGGGAGGGAGGAGGGAGGAGGGTTCAGGATGGGGAACGCGGGTTTACCTGTGGTGGATTCATTTCGATATTTGGCAAAACTAATACAATATTGTAAAGTTTAAAAATAAAATAAAATTTAAAAAAAAAAGAGTTTCAGAATAGAATGAATACTGCTTCCTCACTTGCCTTAAAGCCTGTGAAATGGGTGGACTGGCCAAGCAGCCCTAGTGCAATCCTGCCACCTGTGACGTCAAAGGTCGGCATTGAGATCAGCAGAGTGAACCTTTTGAAGGGCAAGCTTACCATTCTTCCAGGATTCTTTTATTACGGAAATTCACTGCATATACAATGTTTTCAGAATCCCACATAAAAATAAAATTTATGGGAAAACAGCTTAGAAGTTCGAAAATAAAAGTGGATGAGCAGTCACTTAACATGGAAATGCCATTTCTAAGATTTTGGAGAACAAATAGAATAATAAATTACTCATCTTCTTAGTATTAATACACTTACCAAGAGTAGCTAAACGTTCAGTCAAGAAACAAAGTCATTCTCTTATTCTTGCTTTCTTTCTCTCTTAATTTGATACAAGAAAATGTTATAGTACCAAAATAAAGTTTACATCCCATGAAGTAGGTGTTTTACTTTTGTTTCCTTTTAATAACAAAGCCCAAATTAAGTAACTGTTTATAAGTCACAGAAAATGTTTCTCTGTTCAGCAAATAATCTGATGTTACTGAATATCTAATGTCTTCCAGGCACCAAGTAAGGCTATCATTTGGGAAACAGTAGAAGGAAGATCAAATAAGTATTTCAAATGGCTCCTGGGCCAGTTCTCTATTGCTCTTCACATATTTTCAAGGAGGAAGGCAAAGAAAGTAGGTGATTTAATATGAAGAGGGAAATACACAATGTAAAAAGGTAAGCATATTTTTCCTGCCTCACCTGGTAATCTGTCCCTCTTATGACTATGAAGCTCCTTCTTCTATACTCCCTCAGCCCCTTTATATTTTCCTAGTTCAATAAGAATCTCATTGTTCTTATTATTACAAGTTTTTCCATTACATCTTAAACTGTGCTTTTAGGCAAGATGAAATGTATTTTTAATATTCCTTTAACATCTAATATGGACTTCCTTGGTGGCTCAGTGGTAAAAGAATCCACCTGCAATGCAGGAGACATGGGTTCAATCCCTGGATCAGGAAGATCTGCTGGAGAAGGAATGACAATCCACTCTAGTATTCTTGCCTGGGAAGTCCTAGAGACAAAGGAGCCTGGGGGGCTACTGTCCACAGTGTTGCCAAAGGATCAGACAGGACTTACCTACTAAACAGCAACAAAAAATATCTAATGTATCAGTTATGTACTGATGTGTAACAAACCACTTCAAGCTTACTGACTTAGATCAGATCAGTTGCTCAGTTGTGTCCGACTCTTTGCAAGCCCATGAATTGCAGCATGCCAGGCCTCCCTGTCCATCACCAACTCCCAGAGTTCACTGAGACTCACGTCCATTGATTCAGTGATGCCATCCAGCCATCTCATCCTCTGTGGTCCCCTTCTCCTCCTGCCCCCAATCCCTCCCAGCATCAGAGTCTTTTCCAATGAGACAACTCTTCATGAGGTGGCCAAAGTACTGGAGTTTCAGCTTTAGCATCATTCCTTCCAAAGAACACCCAGGGCTGATCTCCTTCAGAATGGACTGGTTGGATCTCCTTGCAGTCCAAGGGACTCTCAAGAGTCTTCTCCAACACCACAGTTCAAAAGCATCAATTCTTCCGTGCTCAGCCTTCTTCACAGTCCAACTCTCACATCCATACATGACCACAGGAAAAAAACAGCCTTGACTAGACAGACCTTTGTTGGCAAAGTAATGTCTCTGCTTTTGAATATGCTATCTAGGTTGGTCATAACTTTCCTTCCAAGGAGTAAGCGTCTTTTAATTTCATGGCTGCAGTCACCATCTGCAGTGATTTTGGAGCCCAGAAAAATAAAGTCTGACACTGTTTCCACTGTTTCCCCATCTATTTCCCATGAAGTGATGGGACCGGATGCCATGATCTTCGTTTTCTGAATGTTGAGCTTTAAGCCAACTTTTTCACTCTCCACTTTCACTTTCATCAAGAGGCTTTTTAGTTCCTCTTCACTTTCTGCAATAAGGGTGGTGTCATCTGCATATCTGAGGTTATTGATATTTCTCCCAGCAATCTTGATTCCAGCTTGTGTTTCTTCCAGTCCAGCGTTTCTCATGATGTACTCTGCATATAAGTTAAATAAACAGGGTGACAATATACAGCCTTGATGTACTCCTTTTCCTATTTGGAACCAGTCTGTTGTTCCATGTCCAGTTCTAACTGTTGCTTCCTGACCTGCATACAGATTACTCAAGAGGCAGATCAGGTGGTCTGGTATTCCCATCTCTTTCAGAATTTTCCACAGTTTATTGTGATCCACACAGTCAAAGGCTTTGGCATAGTCAAGAAAGCAGAAATAGATGTTTTTCTGAAACTCTCTTGCTTTTTCTATGATCCAGCAGATGTTGCCAATTTGATCTCTGGTTCCTCTGCCTTTTCTAAAACCAGCTTGAACATCAGGAAATTCACAGTTCACATATTGCTGAAGCCTGGCTTGGAGAATTTTAAGCATTGCTTTACTAGCGTGTGAGATGAGTGCAATTGTGAGGTAGTTTGAGCATTCTTTGGCATTGCCTTTCTTTGGGATTGGAATGAAAACTGACATTTTCCAGTCCTGTGGCCACTGCTGAGTTTTCCAAATTTTCTGGCATATTTATTGCAGCACTTTCACAGCATCATCTTTCAGGATTTGGAATAGTTCAACTGGAATTCCATCACCTCCCCTAGCTTTGTTCATAGTGATGCTTTCTAAGGCCCACTTGACTTCACATTCCAGGATGTCTGGCTCTAGGTCTGTGATCACACCATTGTGATTATCTGGGTCGTGAAGATCTTTTTTGTACAGTTCTTCTGTGTATTCTTGCCATCTCTTCTTAATATCTTCTGCTTCTGTTAGGTCCATACCATTTCTGTCCTTTATCGAGCTCATCTTTGCATGAAATGTTCCTTGGGTAGCTCTGATTTTCTTGAAGAGATCCCTAGTCTTTCCCATTCTGTTGTTTTCCTCTATTTCTTTGCATTGATTCCTGAAGAAGGCTTTCTTATCTCTTTTTGCTACTCTTTGGAACTCTGCATTCAGATGTTTATATCTTTCCTTTTCTCCTTTGCTTTTCGCTTCTCTTCTTTTCACAGCTATTTGTAAGGCCTCCCCAGACAGCCATTTTGCTTTTTTGCATTTCTTTTCCATGGGGATGGTCTTGATCCCTGTCTCCTGTACAGTGTCATGAACCTCATTCCATAGTTCATCAGGCACTCTATCTATCAGATCTAGGCCCTTAAATCTATTTCTCACTTCCACTGTATAATCATAAGGGATTTGATTTCAGTCATACCTGAATGGTCTAGTGGTTTTCCCTACTTTCTTCAATTTAAGTCTGAATTTGGCAATAAGGAGTTCATGGTCTGAGCCACAGTCAGCTCCTGGTCTTGTTTTTGCTGACTGTATAGAGCTTCTCCATCTTTGGCTGCAAAGAATATAATCAAATCTGATTTTGTTGTTGACCATCTGGTGATGTCCATGTGTAGAGTCTTCTCTTGTGTTGTTGGAAGAGGGTGTTTGTTATGATCAGTGCATTTTCTTGGCAAAATTCTATTAGTCTTTGCCCTGCTTCATTCCATATTCCAAGGCCAAATTTGCCTGTTACTCCAGGTGTTTCTTGACTTCCTACTTTTGCATTCCAGTCCCCTATAATGAAAAGGACATCTTTTTTTGGGTGTTAGTTCTAAAAGTTCTTGTAGGTCTTCATAGAACCGTTCAACTTCAGCTTCTTCAGCATTACTGGTTGGGGCAGACTTGGATTACTGTGATATTGAATGGTTTGCCTTGGAAACGAACAGAGATCATTCTGTCATTTTTGAGATTGCATCCAAATACTGCATTGACCTAAAACACCAACAATTCATCATCTCTCACGTTTTTTTCTTGGAGCATCTGTGGGTTTCACTTGGAACTCTAATGTGGCTGTATTCATCAATGGCTTGGATGGTCTGAGATGACCTCACCTGTTTTGGGGCTCACCTGGGATGATTGAATGGTTGAGATGGCTGAGATTCTCTCTCCACATGCCTTTCACCCTAGACTCTTCTGAGTGTGACCTCAGGATTCCAAGAGAGCCAGTCCCAAGGACAAGCACTCATCAGGCCTCCTCTTGCATCAAATGTGGTGATGCTTCATTGATCAAAGTCAGTCACATGGCCAAGGAATGACTCACTGTGGAAGGGGACTATACAAGGACATGGAAGTAAGGAATTGTGATTCACTGGTGTCCATTAACATAACAATGTACCACCCTGAGGTTTAGTTTAGTGGCTGAACCAAGCAATGTGAGTACATAACAAATATTTGTGGACCTGTAATTTATTCAACTATCCCTTCTGAAACTGTGTAGAAAAATTGCTTACTCTCTGAAATGGGAATTATATTCTCCAAACAAAAAGCTAAGATGTGCCTTCAGTTAATGGGGAATGAGGAGATGTGTCTACAGTATATCAAAAACTCCTAGTAACTAATGTGCATTCAAAAATTTACATGCTATGAAATCAATATGTCAATATGTTATATCAGTATATAAATATGCATTTCTAGAGACTGCCAGAATACATAAAAATCCAAATTAGAAATAAATATTATATTATACATATGTATTTGGTTTTTTCCTCATTTTATTTTTGATTCTCTAACTCATTGTAAGTTCGCAAAAGTTGTTTCCTATAATTATATCACAACAATGTACCTGAAAACACAGCTCCAGTATCCTGCATGGATATCATGATTGGTAGTAGGGTCACAGTAAAGATAGCATGAGTTCATATACCTGTAGTTCCCTACACAATTCCTGGAACAGGGTAGAAAATTGCTTTATTTTGGTTACAGTATTATTATTAATTTATCTTGGACAGAATAGTCTTTCAATAAATGTTCCTTTATTTACCTCTTCTCCATGATTCAACTTATATTAAAACTCCAGGAAATTTTTATCTTGCTTTTTTTATGACAAATAGATAACATACAATGATTTCCCAAGCTAGACTTTAATTTCCTGAAGACCACAGATATTTTCATGCACTTTTGCTCCCTAACCATGAATATTGGTCCCTAGACAACACTGAACATGCAGAAATTGATGTAGTTGAATTTTTCTATTATTTTATGATATAATGATCATATGTATTTAAAACTCATATAATAGCCAGGACATGGAAGCAACCTAGATGTCCATCAGCAGATGAATGGATAAGAAAGCTGTGGTACATATACACAATGGAGTATTACTCAGCCATTAAAAAGAATACATTTGAATCAGTTCTAATGAGGTGGATGAAACTGGAGCCTATTATACAGACTGAAGTAAGCCAGAAAGAAAAACACCAATTAAAATATATATGGAATTTAGAAAGATGGTAACAATAACCCTTATCTGAGACAGCAAAAGAGACACTGATGTATAGAACAGTCTTTTGGACTCTGTGGGAGAGGGAGAGGGTGGGATGATTTGGGAGAATGGCATTGAAATATGTATAATATCATATATGAAACAAGTCACCAGTCCAGGTTCAATGCACGATGCTGGATGCTTGGGGCTGGTGCACTGGGAGGACCCAGAGGGATGGTATGGGGAGGGAGAAGGGAAGAGGGTTCAGGATGGGGAACACATGTATACCTGTGGCAGATTCATTTTGATATATGGCAAAACCAATACAATATTGTAAATTTAAATAAAATAAAATTTAAAAAAATAAACTCATAAAATGCACTTAACTATTTCAAATAACTTAGGGATTACCTTTTTTGAAAATAAGGTAAAATCTTATGTGTCCACCAACAAATATTTCATTTCTATTCTCAATTCTACTGCTAATTAGATGAGTTTAGAAGTCTCATTCTCTATCAGGCATCCACTGAGATTCAAATGCTTCCAATAAAAATTCACCAGCATTTTCTGAAGTGAATAGGGTTGATGATAATATTTTGTAGCTGTGAAGTCATTGTTCTAAAAGCTGTAGAGTATCAGTCTATTCCAGAAAAAGAAGTCAATCAAATTAAATATTTGGTATCATTGTAGACTAGTTTTTAATTGAGAAAGCCATTTTATTTTTCAACTAGGCTTTGTAGCATGATTTAGTGAGTCTTGGTAAAAGTTATATGTTACTATCATTTAAGTTGATACTGTGGGTTCTTATTATTATTGTTAATCTTAATTAAAATTACTGTTTAAAAAGCCTTTCTTAAAGGTGGCATCACCGACTCAGTGGACATGAATTTGAGCAAACTCCAGGAGATAGTGAAAGACAAGGAAACTTGGCGTGCTGCAGTTCATGGGGTCACAAAGAGTCAGACATGACTTGGCGAATGAACAACAATAACAACAAAGATTTTTTTCTTAGAGTAGAAATAAATGTTCCCTAAATACTGTCACTTTCTCTGATATATATTTTTTTCATGTTCTAAACAACCAGAAGAAATAAGAAATCATGTAAATGGTTGTTTGAGACACAAGCAAGTTGATCTTGCTAAGCCAGTTTCTTAAGAAATGGTGATTGATCACAAAGTGATCGGTTTCCTATGTTTGCTAAGGACATGAAGAGGAGGAGCTAACACTGTCAAATTAGAAACACAAAGGAATTTTTCCGATTAGAATACCGACCAAGGATTCTGAAGAAGTAAGAACTAAAAGGGTGCCTAAGCATATCAGAAGCCAACCCGTTCATTATTTCCAAACATACCATAAATGCTGTGGGGTAGTGGATACTAGGACTGCACAGCTATCCTCGATACCAATAGTAAATAAGAAGGCATTTTAGACAGGACAAGAATAACGTAGGATCATTGAAAGCTCAAGAGTCTTTTGCCTATGTTCTCCTCTAAGAGTTTTATAGTTTCTGGTCTTACATTTAGATCTTTAATCCATTTTGAGTTTATTTTTGTGTATGGTGTTAGAAAGTGTTCTGGTTTCATTCTTTTACAAGTGGTTGACCAATTTTCCCAGCACCACTTGTTAAAGAGATTGTCTTTTCTCCATTGTATATTCTTGCCTCCTTTGTCAAAGATAAGGTGTCCATAGGTGTGTGGGTTTATCTCTGGGCTTTCTATTTTGTACAATTGATCTATATTTCTGTCTTTGTGCCAGTACCATACTGTCTTGATGACTGTGGCTTTGTAGTAGAGCCTGAAGTCAGGCAGGTTGATTCCTCCAGTTCTATTCTTCTTTCTCAAGATTGCTTTGGCTATTCGAGGTTTTTTGTATTTCCATACAAATTGTGAAATTATTTGTTCTAGCTCTGTGAAAAATGCCATTGGTAGCTTTATAGGGATTGCATTGAATCTATAGACTGCTTTGGGTAGTATACTCATTTTCACTATATTGATTCTTCCGATCCATGAACATGGTATATTCTCCATCTGTTAGTGTCCTCTTTGATTTCTTTCATCAGTGTTTTATAGTTTTCTATATATAGGTCTTTAGTTTCTTTAGGTAGATATATTCCTAAGTATTTTATTCTTTTTGTTGCAATGGTGAATGGAATTGTTTCCTTAATTTCTCTTTCTATTTTCTCATTATTAGTGTATAGGAATGCAAGGGATTTCTGTGTGTTGATTTTATATCCTGCAACTTTACTATATTCATTGATTAGCTCTAGTAATTTTCTGGTGGAGTTTTTAGGGTTTTCTATGTAGAGGATCCTGTCCTCCGACATACATCACAGCAGGATCCTCTATGACCCACCTCCCAGAATATTGGAAATAAAAGCAAAAATAAATGGGACCTAATTAAAATTAAAAGCTTTTGCACAACAAAAGAAACTATAATCAAGGTGAAAAGACAGCCTTCAGAATGGGAGAAAATAATAGCAAATGAAGCAACTGACAAACAACTAATCTCAAAAATACACAAGCAACTCCTGCAGCTCAATTCCAGAAAAATAAACAACCCAATCAAAAAATGGGCCAAAGAACTAAATAGACATTTCTCCAAAGAAGACATACAGATGGCTAACAAACACATGAAAAGATGCTCAACATCACTCATTATCAGAGAAATGCAAATCAAAACCACAATGAGGTACCATTTCATGCCAGTCAGAATGGCTGCTATCCAAAAGTCTACAAGCAATAAATGCTGGAGAGAGTGTGGAGAAAAGGGAACCCTCTTACACTGTTGGTGGGAATGCAAACTTGTACAGCCACTATGGAGAACAGTGTGGAGATTCCTTAAAACTCTGGAAATAGAACTGCCATACAACCCAGCAATCCCACTGCTGGGCATACACACTGAGGAAACCAGAACTGAAAGAGACACGTGTACCCCAATGTTCATCGCAGCATTGTTTATAATAGCCAGGACGTGGAAGCAACCTAGATGTCCATCAGCAGATGAATGTATAAGAAAGCTGTGGTACATATACACAATGGAGTATTACTCAGCCATTAAAAACAATACATTTGAATCAGTTCTAATGAGGTGGATGAAACTGGAGCCTATTATACAGAGTGAAGTAAGCCAGAAAGAAAAACACCAATACAGTATGCTGTTGCTGCTGCTGCTAAGTCTCTTCAGTCGTGTCCAACTCTGTGCGCTCCATAGATGGCAGCCCACCAGGCTCCGCCATCCCTGGGATTCTCCAGGCAAGAACACTGGAGTGGGTTGCCATTTCTTTCTCCAATGCATGAAAGTGAAGTCGCTCAGTCGTGTCCGACTCTTAGCGACTCCATGGACTACAGCCCACCAGGCTCCTGCATATTCTCCAGGCAAGAGTACTGGAGTGGGTTGCCATTGCCTTCTCCCCAGTAGAGTATACTAACGCATATATATGGAATTTAGAAAGATGGTAACGACAGCCCTGTATTCGAGACAGCAAGAGACACAGATATATAGAACAGTCTTTTGGACTCTGTGGGAGAGGGAGGGGGGGATGATTTGGGAGAATGGCATTAAAACGTGTCCTTTGACTGCATGGATCACAATAAACTGTGGAAAATTCTGAAAGAGATGGGAATACCAGACCACCTGATCTGCCTCATGAGAAATTTGTATGCAGGTCAGGAAGCAACAGTTAGAACTGGACATGGAACAACAGAACCTATTGGTCCCAAATAGGAAAAGGAGTACGTCAAGGCTGTATATTGTCACCCTGTTTATTTAACTTATATGCAGAGTACATCATGAGAAACGCTGGATTGGAAGAAACACAAGCTGGAATCAAGATTGCTGGGAGAAATATCAATAACCTCAGATATGCAGATGACACCACCCTTATGGCAGAAAGTGAAGAGGAACTAAAAAGCCTCTTGATGAAAGTGAAAGTGGAGAGTGAAAAAGTTGGCTTAAAGCTCAACATTCAGAAAACGAAGATCATGGCATCTGGTCCCATCACTTCATGGGAAATAGATGGGGAAACAGTGGAAACAGTGTCAGACTTTATTTTTTTGGGCTCCAAAATCACTGCAGATGGTGACTGCAGCCATGAAATTAAAAGATGCTTACTCCTTGGAAGGAAAGTTATGACCAACCTAGATAGCATATTCAAAAGCAGAGACATTACTTTGCCAACAAAGGTTCGTCTAGTCAAGGCTATGTTTTTTCCAGTGATCATGTATGGATGTGAGAGTTGGACTGTGAAGAAGGCTGAGCACCGAAGAATTGATGCTTTTGAACTGTGGTGTTGGAGAAGACTCTTGAGAGTCCCTTGGACTGCAAGGAGATCCAACCAGTCCATTCTGAAGGAGATCAGCCCTGGGATTTCTTTGGAAGGAATGATGCTAAAGCTGAAACTCCAGTACTTTGGCCACCTCATGTGAAGAGTTGACTCATTGGAAAAGACTCTGATGCTGGGAGGGGTTGGGGGCAGGAGGAGAAAGGGACGACAGAGGATGAGATGGCTGGATGGCATCATTGACTTGGTGGACATGAGTCTGGGTGAACTCCAGGAGTTGGTGATGGACAGGGAGGCCTGGCGTGCTGCGATTCAGGGGGTCGCAAAGAGTCGGACACGAGTGAGCGACTGAACTGAACTGAACTGAATATCATATAGGAAACAAATTGCCAGTCCAGGTTCAACGCAGGATACAGGAAGCTTGCGGCTGGTGCAGTGGGATGACCCAGAGGGATGGTATGGGGAGGGGGGTTTAGGATGGAGAACATGTGTACACACGTGGCAGATGCATGTTGATGTACGCCAAAACCAATAAAATATTGTAAAGTAAAAAATAAAAATAATTTTTAAAAAAAGAAAAAGAAAGCTCAAGAGTCTTTCTTTGGTTTACAAGTATATTTCTCGGTGTGGTAATGCAATTTACCTTTTATTATGTTAAATCGTCACTTACTGTGTGCATCACAGTTCTCAACAATCCACTTACACCTCATTTACTCTCACCCAACCCTCTGGGCCTGTTTCTTTAATACACTTTCGGGAAGACTAGCCGTGGGGAAGCCAATTAACTTGTCCAAGGTCGGGCAGCTAGTGAGTGGCAGTGCTGTGAATTTGGACCAGGTCTTGTGAACTCTAAAATCCTTGCTACTGAGCTACAGTGCTATGGGAATGGAAAATAAACTATCATTTTAATTATATTACAGTGAAAGTGTCAGTCACTCAGTCCTGTCCAACTCTTTTTAACCCCATGGACTGTAGCCCACCAAGCTCCTCTGTCCATTGAATTCTCCAGACACAAATACTGGAGTGGGTTGCCATTCCCTTCTCCAGGGGATCTTCCCAACCCAGGGATCAAACCCAGGCCTAAGTGAATTAATACTTAATACATGCTGCTTTTTTTTTTTTTTTTTTTTTTTGCCCTGTGGCATGCAGGATTTCAGTTCCCCAGCCAGGGATGAAACTCATGCCCCCTGAGAGAGGCATGGAGTCTTAAACCCTGGACCACCAGGGAAGTCCTCATGCAGCTCTTGACAAACACCATCTTTTCAAAACATGACATTGGGCATCAGGTAGTAAAAGAAATTACAGCCAACTCTCCATACAACAGCAAGTCCCCAATTCAAGATATTATTCAGTTAGCTGCATAGTCTTGTTTCTGTTAAAATTCTCCATTGAAGGGAAACATTACTTCCTAGTAGAAAGGACCTGAGCTCTGAGCAAGTTTGAAGCAGAGAGAGAAGACAGGCCGATAGTGGAAGACATAGCTTTGTAAAGGAGGAAGGCTTCCAAACCGGGAGTCAGGTCACTGAGCACCATTACCCTGTGCCCCACGCTGCCATTGACAATCCTCACCCAGATGTTTGTGAAGAATGGGTGGCCACTGGTGACCATTTATTTCACTGGAGTCTGGGAAATCTGGCAGAGCTCACTGCCCCTTCCTGGTCTGGACACTTTCTAAGCTCTAGATTCCTAGGAAAGGCATTGAACACTTACATTCAACTGTCTTCTAAAGGAACATTCCTATGGGAGGACCTTCCCTCTCTAGACTTCTTTGGCTGTGCAGTCTCCTGGCCAGCCTTGATAAGAGAGGCACTTCCACCGGGAGTTCTCTTAAATGCTGCCTCAGGATCCAAAGTGGAAAGAGGTTGGCTGATTGACCTGTCTGGGTAATTGTTCCCTGGTTCAATGGCAGTGGAGAACACGACAGAGTCCCCTGCTGATTCCACTTTCTCTTCATGGATGATTCAAGTTTAGGAAGCTCTTTTAGACCAATGAATCGATAGACTAGGAATGCATCTTATATCACCTTAATCTAAAACCCTTCTTTATGGATTCATTTCTTCAGTCTTTTCTGAATATTGTATTTTCAGAACATTATATGTATATAAATGTCTCACTCAATTTGTTATAATACATATTTAAGTGATTTATAAACATCATCATAAACACAAGTACTGTATAATATTTCTCTTTACTATTTATTGAAATATAATTGATTTACAATATTATGTTAGTTTCAGTTGTACAACATAATAATTTGCTCTTTTAAACACTGCAAAACGATCACCACTATAAGTCTAGTTACCACCTGTCACCATGCACAGTTATTGCAATGTTAATGCCTACATTCCTTTTGCTGCACATTACATATCATGACACTTATTTTATAGCTGAAAGTTTACACTTCTTAATCTCCCTCATCTATTTTGTTCATCCCCTCCTATGGAAACAACCAACTTGTTCTCTGTATTATGAGTCATTTTTGTCTTCTTACATTTGTTCATTTGTGTTTTTTTTTTTTTTTAGGTTTTATAAATAAGTGAAATTATATAGTATTTGTCTTCCCCTGACTTATTCCACTAAGTGTGATACCCTCTACATCCATTCAGGTTGTCGTGAAAGGAAAGGTTCATCTTTTTTGTGACTGAGTACTATTCCATTACATATATTTGCATATATATGTCACATTTTTTATCCATTATATTTTAGATATATCTAATATATCCAATGTTTGGGATATATCCAATATATTCAATATATCCTGTATTTTGATGGACTCTTGGGTTGCTTCCATATCTTGGCTAGTGTAAATAATGCTGCTATGAACTTTGAGGTGCATGCAACATTTTGAGTTAATGTTTTTGTTTTCTTCATAAAAATGCCCAGAAGTGAAACTTATAGATCTTTTGGTAGATCTGTTTTTAATATTTTGAGGAATCATCATATGTTTTCCATAGTGGATTTCACCAACTTATGTTCTCACCAACAGGGCAAGAATGTTCCTTTTTCTCCACATCCTCGTCAACACTAGATATATGTTGCCTTTTTTATAAGAGCTATTCTGACAGGTGAGCTTACTCAAACTCATGTCCAACTCTTGGATTCCATCCAACCATCTCATTCTCTGTCATCCCCTTCTCCTCCTGCCTTCAATCTTTCCCAGCATCAGGGTCTTTCCCAGTGAATCAGCACTTTGCATCAGGTGGCCAAAGTATTGGACTTTTTCAGCTTCAGCTTCAGTCCTTCCAAAGACTATTCAGGACTGATTTCCTCTAGGATTGACCAGAGGATCAAGTTAAGTTGATCAACCAAGGTCAAGTTGGTTGGATCTCCTTGCAGTCCAAAGGACCCTCAAGAGTTTTGACAACACCACAGTTCAAAAGCCTCAATTCTTCAGCACTCAGCTTTCTTTATGACCCAACTCTCACATCCATACATGACTACCAAAAAACCATAGCCTTGACTAGATGGGACTTTGTTGGCAAAGTAATGTTTCTGCTTTTTAATATGCTGTCTAGGTTGGTCAGAGCTTTCCTTCCAAGGAGCAAGGATCTTTTAATTTCATGGCTGCTGTCACCATTTGCAGTGATTTTGGAGCCCCAAAAAATAAAGTCAGCCACTGTTTCCCCTTCTACTTGCCATGAAGTGATGGGACTGGATGCCATGATCTTCATTTTTTGAATATTGAATTTTAAGCCAGTTTTTTTACTCTCCTCTTTCACTTTCAACAAGAGGCTCTTTAGTTCTTTGCTTTCTGCCATAAGGGTGGTGTCATCTATGTATCTGAGGTTATTGCTATTTCTCCCGGCAATCTTGATTCTAGCTTGTGCTTCATCCAGCCCAGCATTTCACATGATGTACTCTGCATATAAGTTAAATAAGCAGGGTGACAGTATACAGCTTTGACTTTCTCCTTTCCCAATTTGGAATCAATCTGTTATTCCATGTCCCATTCAAACTATTGCTTCTTGACCTGAATACACATTTCTCAAAATTCAGGTAAAGTGTTCTGGTATTCCCATCTCTTGAAAGATTTTCAAAGGCTTTGGCCTAATCAAAAAAACAGTTTGTTGTGATCTAGAAAATCCCATGGATGGAGGAGCCTGGATAATCAATAAAACATGACTGAGCGACTTCACTTTCACTTTTCACTTTAGATTGTTTTCTGGAACTCTCTTTTCTTGCCTTTTCAATGACCCAGTGCAATGTTGGAAAGAGAGTCGGACAAGACTAGTGACTCAGCAGCAGCAACAGCAGATGCCTTTTCTAAATCCAGCTTGAACAATGACCCAATGAATGTTCATGATCTCTGTTTCAATGCCTTTTCTAAATCCAGCTTGAACATATGGAAGTTAATGATTCATGTACTGTTGAAGCCTAGCTTGGAAAATGTTTTGTTTTGTTTTGTTTTTTAATTTATTTTTATTGAAGGATAGTAGTTTTACAGAATTTTGCTGTTTTCTGTCAAACCTCAACATGAATCAGCCATAGGTATACATATATCCCCTCCTTTTTGAAACTCTCTCCCATCTCCCTCCCCATCCCACCCCTGTAAATTGATACAGCCACTATGGAAGATGGTATGGATGTAGCTTAGAGAATTTTGAGCATTACTTTGCTAGTGTGTAAGATCAGTGCAATTGTGGGGTAGTTTGAGCATTCTGTGGCATTGCCTTTCTTTGAGATTGAAATGAAAATTGGTCTTTTCCAGTCCTGTGGCCACTGCTGAGTTTTCCAAATTTGCTGGCATATTGAGTGCAGCACTTTCACAGCATCATCTCCCAGGATTTGAAATAGCTCAACTGGAATTCCATCACCTCCACTAGCTTTG
The DNA here is from genome assembly GCF_027580195.1 of Bos mutus. Lineage (NCBI taxonomy): Eukaryota > Metazoa > Chordata > Mammalia > Artiodactyla > Bovidae > Bos > Bos mutus. The sequence goes on along the minus strand of NC_091631.1, from coordinate 1,459,172 downwards.
TTCCTAGTGATGTTTACTAAGGCCCACTTGACTTCATACTCCAGGATGTCTGGGTCTAGGTGAGTGATCACACCATCATGGTTATCTGGATCATGAAGATCTTTTTTGCATAGTTCTGTGTATTCTTGCCACCTCTTCTTAATATGCTTAAAATGCTTCTATTAGATCCATACCATTTCTTTCCTTTACTGAGCCCATCTTTTCATGAAATGTTCTCTTGGTATCTCTAATTTTCTTGAAGAGATCTCTAGTCTTTCCTATTCTATTGTTTTCCTCTATTTCTTTGCATTGGTCAATGAGGAAGTCTTTCTTATCTCTCCTTGCTACTCTTTGGAACTTTGCATTCAAATGAGTATATCTTTCTTTTTCTCTTTTGCCTTTTGCTTCTCTTCTTTTCTCAGCTATTTGTAAGGTCTCCTCAGACAGCCATTTTGCCTTTTTCCATTTCTTTCCTTGGGATGGTCTTTCTCCCTGTCTCCTGTACAACATCATGAACATCTGTCCATAGTTCTTCAAGAACTCTGTCTATCAGATCTAATCCCTTGAATCTATTTCTCACTTCCACTATATAATGATAAGGGATTTGATTTAGGTCACACCTGAATTGTCTAGTAGGTTTCCCTATTTTCTTGATTTTTAAATTTGAATTTTTTGATAAGGAGAAGAGTGGAGAAATAACTCCAGAAAGAATGAAGAGACAGAGCCAAAGTGAAAATAATGCCCAGTTGTGGATGTGACTGGTAATGGAAGTAAAGTCTAATGCTATAAAGAGCAATAATGCATAGGAACCTGGAATGTTAGGTCCATGAATCAAGGCAAATTGGAAATGGTCAAACAGGAGATGGCAAGAGTGAACATTGACATTTTAGAAATCCGTGAACTAAGATGGACTGGAATGGGTGAATTTAACTCAGATGACCTTTATATCTACTACTGTGGGCAAGAATCCCTTAGAAGAAATGGAGTAGCCATCATAGTCAACAAGAGTCTGAAATGCAGTACTTGGATGCAATCTCAAAAAAACGACAGAATGATCTCTGTTCGTTTCCAAGGCAAACCATTCAATATCATGGCAATCCAAGTCTATGCCCCAACGAGTAACGACGAAGAAGCTGGAGTTGAACGGTTCTATGAAGATCTATGAGACCTTCTAGAACGAATACCCAAAAAAGGTGTTCTTTTCATCATAGCGGATTGGAATGCAAAAGTAGGAAGTCAGACCCCTCGAGTAACAGGCAAGTTTGGCCTTGGAGTACAAAATGAAGCAGGGCAAAGGCTAATAGAGTTTTGCCAAGAGAATGCACTGCTCATAGCAAACACCCTCTCCAATGACACAAGAGAAGACTCTACACGTGGACATCCCCAGAAATCAGATTGATTATATTCTTTGCAGCCAAAGATGGAGAAGCTCTATACACTCAACAAAAACAAGATCAGGAGCTGACTGTGGCTCAGATCATGAACTCCTTGAACGTTACAGGCAGGATTCAAAAATGTCACATCCTTTACATGTACTATTAATTTTGCATTTTTATCACATCGCATTGAAATTAGTTATTTTTACATCCTGTCCCCTACTAGAGAGTGAAATTCCTAGGGAAGTTGTTGCTGTTTAGTCACTCAGTCATGTCCAACTCTTTGTGACTGCACACCGGGCTTCATGAGATTCTCCATGAGATTCTCCAGGCAAGAATACTGGAGTGAATTGCCATTTCCTTCTCCAGGGAATCTTCCCAACCCAGGGATCGAAGCCGGGTCTCCTGCACTGGCAGGTGGATTCTTCTCCACTGAGGCCCCGGGGAAGCCCCATTGTGATTACTCATTGTCTCTCATCACTTAGCCCGTGAGTAAGCGTCCACTAAATGCTGGCTAAATGGAAGAATATGTGAATACCTGTTGGGCCTGCTGATTGAAGACTTATTCTAAGCTCATTTCTTGGTTCAGAATAGAACAGGACATTGTCACAGTCTTTTAGCCAGGTCTTGCTTCAAGATTTTTTTTTCTTCTCATTTTATTTTTATTTTCAAGAGTTTTGTTAAAGTATAGCTCACATGTCATAAATCCATCCATTTTAAGTGTGCGATAATTTTAGTAGACTGAAATCATCCCCACAATCCACTTTTAGAACATTTCCATCACTCAAGAAAAGCTCCCTTATGCACACTGGTGGCTCACTTGCATTCCCACTGTAATTTTGGACGGTGTGCTGCAGTCTCTAAGCGTCAGTCCTTCATCTATTATTTGGGATGATATGTGTCCTTGTGAAAGGTTGTTGTTGAATCACGCGAATACACCAGGATTCTTGGCCCCCGGAGGAGAAGAATTCAATCTGGGGCCAGAGACGAGGCTTGATCGCTCAGAGCTTTTGTGTAATAAAGTTTTATTAAAGTATAAAGGAGATAGAGAAAGCTTCTGACATAGGCATCAGAAGGGGGCAGAAAGAGTACCCCCCTGCTAGTCTTCAGCTGGATGTTATATAGTCACTAGCAGTCTGTTAATGAAAGAAAGGAATGTCTTAAAATTCAGAATGGCACCAGGCCCCTCACCCATAAGATGCATTTTGGGATAACCTTGGCACCAAATAGTTTATCCTGGGCCATAAAATGATTAACTTGAATCTTGAAGAAGGGCAGACCACCATACAAATAGTTTCACTTACATAGATTAGGGGAACAATATCTGAGTATAACATACTGGTTTGTCAAGTAGGTTCTGGGCCAAGAGGCGGAACCGACTTAGAGACAGAGTTTGGGGCAAAGGCATAGTACATTAGCATAGCTTAAGATGGACATTTCCATAAGAAAAAGGTATTGGTTATCTCTAGGCTCAAGAATAGCTAACTTCAGGCGAAACTAGATGTCATTATGGCAACACAGTATTTTAAGAGAAACCTCCCTTTAAATTTGTATAGAGAAGGAAAAAGTATCGCTAGTTTGTTTCCTCCTGCCGCTTAAGAGAGAGAGAAATGTCTGACACTTGCAGGCTATTTCCTCCATTTGGAGACCCCTGGCCTTCCTGCCTGTTACCCTCTCATTTTCATCGACTCCAGTCCCCAGATCCTGGTCTACAAAGACTGTGAAAAGTTTGTCCTTTCTTCCTTCTTGAGAATTCCAGACCCCTCTCTCCTTGGGGACCCCTAGATATCCTATCAACCTGCCTAGGAAATGACTCTCTCACTTGATCCCCCACAGAGAGACACAAGAGTCACAGCTGGGAGAACAAAGGGGAGTAACATATGCTTATGGAGTTCAGGGTTTTGTATTTTTCCCCCAAGTACCTGTGGTGACAGAGACAGCACCAGGGAAAACCTGAAACACCAGGCACTGCTACAGACTGTGTACGGAGTCTTTAATTCTGCAGTTTTAGAGTGGAGCACATGCATTCTTCTTAATGGTTGCCTCTACCATTGTTTTCCATGACAATCAAGTCCCTTAGGCTCATTCTGGCTCCTAAGTTTATCAGTACCAATACTCATCCTTACAACAGCCATGCCTATTTCAAATAAAGAATTTGTCTTCCTTCCAAGGATAAAGCTATTCACCTGCAATCTCATCAGGGTGTGGCTCCATCAGTAACTCACTTTCTGCTATTTACTTTCCACAGCTACCCGTCAAGTCTTGCTTCTCTCTGTTTATGAATATATCCACGTCACAGACTTCCTTTTTTACCTTTATCCATTCATTCTGGGTGGGACAGTCCTCTCTCCCAATGGTGAGATCAGACAGAATGATCTAAATAAGAGAGCACCTTTATTACTGCAGTCACAAGGCATGCACGTTCATGGAATGAGCCTTCGTGTTCCTGCTTTGCATGGTCTGGAGGCTTTTCTTCACTCAACTATGTATCAGAGGTTATTTTCATCAACTCCAAATATAAATCTCTCCGGTGAATTTACAAGAGATAGTCAGAAGATGCTCTTGGCAACTTTTGAATGGCTAAAAGGAATCTGAACGTCCTGTCTAAGCACAGTAGAGCAGCCAGCGGGTAGATAGTAAGCAAGACTTTAGGGGCTTGTTTTTCTAGCTCCACTCTACCCTTCTCAGGCACTTCTCTGCCCTTGATTCTTTTCAACTTAATTTAAAATAAATACAAGGGAAGCTAGAAGAACACAGAACAGTGCAATTTTAAAAAAGCACAAAATCCTGGCACCCAGAAGCAACTGCTAATAATACCACTGACTCTCTAGGGGAGCTCAAAAATGATCTCCCATTATCCATTCCCTAAAGCTCTGTGGCAACTCTGCACCTCATTCACCAAGGAGAGGAGCTGGTCAGTGCTGCTGAGCTGGACCAAGTGCTTGTGAAGGCTCTTTCTGGGGAGTGCATGCCCAAGGTGCTAGGCTAAGCATAGAGTGTAAGGGTCTGATACATTTCATTTATTGAAATATAGTTGGTTTACAATGTTGTGTTAATTACTGCTGTACAGCAAACCGATTCTGTTATACATGCTATGCTATGCTATGCGGTCCGGTCCAACTCAGTCGTGTCTGACCCCATAGGCGGCATTGCCATCCTTTCTCCAGGCAAGAATATAGTTTTCCTTCCAATGCAATGCTGTGTTATTTCAGTGTCTGACTTTTTAGCGACCCCATGGACAAACAGGCTCCTCTGTCCTGATTTTATACATGGGGTGCCATTGCCTTCTCCATCTGTTATACATACGTATACATTTTTTGAATATTCATTATGGTTTCTCATAGGATTTTGAATTTAGTTCTCTATTCTAAAGTGAGCTTCCCAGGTGATGCTAGTGGTAGAGAACCCACCTGCCAATGCAGGTAGACCTGAGACGTGGGTTCCATCCTGGATCGAGAAGATCTCCTGGAGGAGGGCACAACAACCCACTCCAGTATTTTTGCCTGGAGAATCCTATGGGTGGAGGAGCCTGGCAGGCTGCAGTCCATAGTGTTACAGACAGTCAGACACAGCTGAAGCGGCTACTTAGCACGCATGCCTTGTGACCCCATGGACTGCAGCACTCCAGGCCTCCCTGTCCTTCACCATCTCATGGAGCTTGCTCAAACTCATGTCCATTGAGTTTGTGATGCCATCCAACCATCTCATCCTATGTCATCCCCTTCTCCTCCTGCCTTCAATCTTTTCCAGCATCAGGGTCTTTGCCAATGAGTCAGTTCTTCACATCAGGTGGCCAAAGTATTGGAGCTTCAACTTCAGCCTCAGTCCTTCCAATGAATATTCAGGACTGATCTTCTTTAGAATGGACTGGTTGGATCTCCTTGCAGTCCAGGGACTCTCAAGAGTCTTCTCCAACACCACAGTTCAGAAACATCAATTCTTCAGCTCTCAGTCTTCTTTATGGTCCAACTCTCACATCCATACATGACTACTGGAAAAACCATAGCTTTGACTAGATGGACCTTTGTTGGCAAAGTAATGTCTCTTCTTTTTAATATTATGTGTAGGTTGGTCATAGCTTTTCTTCCAAGGAGTAGTCTTTAAATTCCATGGCTGTAGTCACTGTCTGCAGTGATTTTGGAGTCCAAGAAAATAAAGTCTGTCACTATTTCCATTGCTTACCAATCTCTTTGCCATGAAGTGATGGGACAGGATGCCATGATTTTCATTTTTTGAATGTTGGTTTTAAGCCAGCTTTTTCACTATCCTTTTTCACTTTCACCAAGAGGCTCTTTAGTTCTGTTTATAGATAGGCTCATCTGTGTCATATTTTAGATTCCACATATAAATGATACCATAGGGCATTATTTCTGACTTACTTTGCTTAGTATGATAATCTCTGGTTGCATGCATGTTTCTGCAAGTGGCATTGTTCTGTCATTTTTATGGCAGAGTACTATTCCATGGTGTATCTGCACCAGGTCTTCTTCATCTGGTCATCTGTTGATGGGCATTAGGTTGTTTCCATGTTGTGGCTATTGTGTATAGGGCTGCTATGCACATAGGAGTCCATGTATCTCTTTTAATTATAATTTTGTCTGGATATATGATCAGGAGGGGGATTTCTGGATCATGTGGTAATTCTATTTTTAGTTTTCTGAGGAAATTCCATACTCTTTCCACAGTGGCTGCACAAACTTACATTCCCATCAACAATACAGTAGGGGGTCCTTTGTATCCACATCCTTCTCAGCATTTGTTATTTGTAGACTTTTTAATGATGGCCATTCTGACTGGTGGTACCTCACTGTAGTTTCAATTTGCCTTTCTCTCCGTTTTCAGTAAAGAATCCACCTGCAATGCAGGAGACCCGGTTCAATCCTTGGATCAGGAAGATCCCCTGGAGAAGAAAGTATTGGAACTTCAGCTTCAGCAGCAGTCCTTCCAGTGGATATTCAGTATGGATTTCCTTTAAGCAATCCTGATTTGATGTCCTTGCAGTCCACCAAGGGACTCTCAAGAGTCTTCTTTAGCACCACAGTTCAAAAGCATCAGTTCTTCAGTGTTGAGCTTTCTTTAAGCCCCAACTCTCAAATCAGTACATGATTACTGGAAAAACCATAGCTTTGACTATACAGACCTTTGTTGGCAAAATGATGTCTCTGCTTTTTAATATACTGTCTAGGTTTGTCATAGCTTTCCTTCCAAGGAGCAAGCATTTTTACTTTCCCCTAGTACAAATTTACAAAAACTATCCTGGTTTCTAAGATCATCAAGACAAAAATGTTCATCTCATGTAGTTATAAAAACAGGGACAGAGTACTGCTTAGGAGTTCATCTGATTATTCAGCCTCTGTTGTGACTGATTAATCTCAGAACCTTTATCATTCTTGAGAAATTCTTACAGAGGGATTCTATCTCCCAAACACCTATGTCTTTCAGGTAATTTAAAGGTCAGAATAAAAGGTAGCCAGGTATTCTGTGTAAATAGGCTCCTCTTATTTAAGGACCTTATCACTCTTTCATGAAGATCATGTTTTTTGTAATTGAAGCAATTTGAAATTTTACATAATGAAACTTCTCTACTGTCTGTGACATTGATTTTAAGCAGGTATATTGGAGATCATAATTATATTTGATCATAAAAATGTTAAGGATCCAGCCAGGCAAAATATGTGGCATTTCAGGAGTTACTTTTCTTTCTCAACTCCAGTCTAGTCTCAACTCCAGTCCAGTCTTGGTCACTAGGCTAAAGCTGAGGAAGATCCAAATGGGATACTAATAGATGTTAGTGCTGGAAAAGACATTAGATCAAACCTATGTCTACCATCCTATATATCTAACTTGCCTTGACAAAACTGTATCCAATAACTGTAACTCAGGAATATGGAGTTTTCTAGGACTCAGGAATATGGAGGCCTGGAAGCAGAAACTTCAAAGCTGTAGTGCCTACAGGTGTCCAACACTTGCTTTTAGTTCTTACCACATGAATACTCCTGGGGATTTTGAATTTTCCCTTCTGAACATAAAAGGAATAGAATCTTTTACCAAGAATATTATATTATATTTTTATTTCTGGCATAAAGATTATGAAAATCAGAATCCTACCAGAAGATAAACAAGAGTGCTTTCTGTCCCAGCCTCCATATTTGAGTATTTCTCTGTACCCTGTAGCAATTCCCACTAAGATTACTAGGGAAATAGACAAATCTAGACTTTTTCATGTACCAGAGTACATGTACCAGACTTTTCTCATGTATCAGCTTCTTATAGCTAATTTTACCAACCACTTTCCACTTGTTAATTACTGGAAAAACAACTTCCTAGTGGAGACTTGGTCTACTCAAAAAGCAAAAAACAACAAAAAAAGTAACATAAAGACATTGTTGGAGGTGCCAAAATCAGGCACTAGACCATCTCACCAGCAAAAGGCCATTTTCTGATTCCCTTTTCCAGTTACACAGTGAAGAAGGAAGAACAGAGATAACTATATAGCAATAACAGATTTAAAAATTGTCTAAATGTCTCTAACAAGCCAACTGATCAAACCAAATCTTAAATATTACAGACATGTTGAGCATTCTTGTTGCAACAAATTTATTTTTGTGTGAAATTAACAAATCTTTGATCTCTTGTTTATTTTTGCTTTGAACAAGTCCATAAGTGAAGTAATGAATTCATGATTTCCAGAGGTGAAAGAATAGGTTAAATGAGAGAACTAACAGAATGAGTTAGGAAATTCTTTTTTAAAAGAGCTCAGCACTAATAGTAATTCCTGTCCTGCCTAAAGTGAGATGCTATGGAGAGGCTTGCTGGTCTCCTGGCAACCTTGATCTACTTGGCCCACTCCACCATTGGTCCTTGAGGTAGTACATGCTAAAGGATGGAACATTGAATGGAAGAGTCACATCATCACAACTAGCTACAAAAATGCTTGTGAATTTCTTAACCTATTGATATATTGGGTCATCACTGATGAAGCACTGAGATAATGAACTTCCAGATACTTCTCATGTGTTGTCCTGTCCTTGCACCAGCCATGGGTTTATATCAGAAGATGAGAGTAATTATAACTCACTCTGCAGTTAGAAGAGTTGTGGATCAATGTTTTAGTTGACATTTCTCCTACAGCATACAGCTGAAATACATTCCATAGTCAGTAACACCAGGAAAAGAGTTTCTTCTTCCATATGCTTAGGGCATCTTTGATTTCTTTGTTCCGCAAGCTATAGATCAATGGATTTAGCATGGGGATTATAACAGTGTACAAGACAGATGCCAGCTTGCTTTGGCTCAAGGAACTGCCAGAATTAGGATACATATAAACAAAGATACCCGAGCCAAAGAAGAGGGTCACTGCTGTCAGGTGAGAAGCACAAGTGTTGAAGGCTTTGGACCGGCCTTCAGCTGAAGTGATCTTCACAATGGTGGCGACAATGTAACCATAGGATATCATGATAACCAAGACAGACATGAGCCCAAAGATGACTGTGAGCACAGATGTCATGACTTGAAAGAACAAGGTGTCCGAGCAGGATAGGGTTAGCAGTTGGGGCAGGTCGCAGAAGAAATGGTTGATGATGTTTGGCCCACAGAAGTGGAGCTGAAGTAAGGCACACAACTGAATGAACGAGCCAAGGAATCCAGTTACACAAGATCCTGCCACCATCTGCACGCAGAGAGAGGGGCACATGGTGGCTGTATAGAGCAGAGGACTGCAAATGGCGACATAGCGATCATAAGCCATGGCCGCCAGCAGACTGCACTCAGTCAGGCCCAGGCTAGAGAACAAGAAGTACTGCATGATGCACCCCGTAAAGGAGATGAGTTTATGCTTCCTGAAGAAGTCTGAGAGCATTCTAGGAGCTATGGTGGAAATATAGCAAGTGTCCAGCAAGGACAGGTTACTGAGGAAGAAGTACATAGGCGTGTGCAAACGGGAGTCCATCCTGATGAGGGCGATGAGTCCCAGGTTCCAAGACACTGTCACCAGGTAGATCCCTAGGAATATTGAAAAGAGGACAGCGGTGAGCTGTGGAAACTCAGAGAACCCCAAGAGGATAAACTCTGTGATTGTTGTACTGTTCCTTCCTCCAGCCATCGCCCTGGGGGGTCCTCAGATCTGTAGGAAAAGGATAAATCTTTAAGTCAATTGTTAGCCCAATGTCCATGGGAAGAAACTGCCTTCAACCCACACCGAACACAGAATCAAGGGAAATAGTGAACAACTTTAAAAGCAACAACGCTGGTTAACTTTGCCCCTAACTGATTGCTCTGTGTGCCAGAGTTCCCACATGTACAAGAGGGCAGCCCAGGGAGCTCAGCCTGGCGCTGTGATGGCCCAGCGGGGCGCAGTAGCAGACGGTGGGGAGGCTCAGGAGGAAGGGATGTATGGACACAGACGGCTGAGACCCGCTGTGCAGCAGAAGCTAAAACCACATCGTAGAGCAGTTATACTCCAGTTAACTTTATTAAATTTAAAAAGAGGATATTACATTTTTCAATATTAACCCACCTACCTATCACAAAGACAAAAGAACATATGCTAACATTTGGAAAGCCCTTCTTAGAAGATACTTGGGAAATTTTAGGATACTATTAATGAGATGATAACTCCTGTGTTTAGCTTAGTGACTAAAAACACGGTCTTAGATACTACATAGGTTTCTGGAGTGTGACTCTGCCAACTGTGAGCTTTATGACTCCAAACAGATTGGTCTCCTTCTACTTAATTGATGTCATCAGAAAGCAAGAAAAATAATTACAATAGAACTTATCTCATAAGGTTTACTTGAAGTTAAATTAAGGTCTGTTTATGTACAGTAACTGCCGTGGATAAAGTAGTGTACAAAGCAGAGTCAATACGTAATATGTTCTTAATATCATTTTGAAGTATCCGTTTGTTTGTGAGAAACTTTTTTCAATATTTATTTTTATTTATTTGGCTGCACCAGGTCCAAGTTGCAGTATGTGGGCTCTAGTCCCCTGACCAGGGGTCAAACCCAGGCCCCCTGTGTTGGGAGCGTGGAGTCTTAGCCACTGAATCACCAGTGAAGTCCCTGGGAGAAACTTTTAAAGTGCAAATTTTAAAAGGTTGGTCACACAGATAAGACTCAGACTACAGTGTGGTTAATTTGAAATCAGTAGTAAAATTATAAGAAATAGCATAATTGGAAACTAATTACATATTTCTAAACTATTCGGGAGTCAAATAATAAATTATAATTAAAAAGGCAGGGCAGGGACTAACATGCACAGGTTTCTTTCTAGTCTTTCTGCAGCTCAGTCTTCCCAGACTGAAAATAATTCCTCTAAAGCAGAGCTTCAACCGTGGCTGTCCATTAGAACCATCTGGCACACTTTCTAAAGCCCCATTGATCAAACTGATTAATTCAGCATCTCGGGGGCTGGAAGCCAAGTATCAGTATTTGCTAAAACTCTACAAAAGATTTCAATGTGTAGTCACACTTCAGTGTGCATAAGAGAGTGAACTGTTGGGTTTTTTTCAAACTTTAAACTTTTTACTTTGCATTAAGATATAGTGGATTAACAATGTCATGGCACTTCCAGGTGATCAGCAAAGGGACTCAGCCATGCATATACGTGCATCCATTCTCCCCGAGCCCTCCCCCCATCCAGGATGGCACGTAACACTGAGCAGAGTTCCCTGAGCGGTACAGTAGGTCCTCGCTGGTTATCCATTTTAAATGGAAGACTGTAGCTCTATCTTAGAAAAGCAAAACCATAATCTACACCTATTTTTTGTAGCACCTCCAGTGGCTCAGATACTCGAGAGCACACATTTGTTGAAGGAATCCCACAGCTTTTGTAAGAACCTGATGCTTCCACATAATATGTTATCATTACGTCCATTGGTGCATAAATCTTCAAATGATGTAAAACCATGATGGATTTTCTTTAACATTGGAAAGCAATCACACTTGTGGGACAAATAAGGATTTTAAGAGGCTCTTTTATACACTGAAATATCATCATTCCATTTTAAGGGGAAATTATATATGTGGGGAAAATGTCTATTATAGAATGAGAAGCAGAATTTGATTTTCTCTAAGATGACAGTCCATGGGGTCACTAGAGCTCACAACTGAGGACTTCACTTTCACTTTTCACTTTCACGCATTGGAGAAAAATACCCACTCCAGGGTTTCTGGAGAATCCCAAGGACAGGAAGCCTTGTGGCTGCCAATAGGGGGTCGCACAGAGTCGGACTAGCAGCAGCAGCAAGATGATAGCTGGAGCTTGTCCTGTGGGCAACTTTGACTTGTCCTTTGCTTTGCTAAACCAGCCTCGGGGACCAGGGGATTCAGAAATCCTGAGACTAGCATAGGCTCTTGGAATCTGAGGGTGTTTCTCTCAAGGAGGTTGATTTATGATGGGCCTTTCTGGTAGCTCAGAGGGTAAAGCGTCTGCCTTCCAGGCAGGAGACCTGGGTTTGATCCCTGGGTCAGGAAGATCTCCTGGAGAAGGAAATGGTGACCCCCTCCGGTGTTCTTGCCTGGAGAATCCCATGGACTGAGGAGCCTGGTGGGCCACGGTTGCAAAGAGTCAGACATGGGATGGGCCTGTTGTAACCTTTCTCAAGTTAGCAAAGAAAGTGTGTCCTGTCTTTAACAGCTATTTTCTCTTTATTTTTCCTTGCACGCAGGGAAGGAAAAGAGAAGGAAGAAAGGGAGGACGGGAGGAAAGAAGGGCAGAGGAAGGGAGGGAAAGGCAGAGGAAGAAAGAGGAGAGAAGCCCATACTGAGAAAATTCAAAGAACAAACTGACCCACTTACACGCAGACTCACAATGAGGTATATTTAGCTCACTGATTCCTCATATTTGAGGTAGAGGGTGTGTTGTACCCTTTAAGAACTAGCTAGACTCTAAATGAAGTTAGAAACAAGAGCCTTCAGAGTGTGAAATAAATGTTGATTCTTATTGAAATAGGCAATGTCAAATGAGGTATGCTTATTTTAATTATAAGAAGAGTTCAGATATTGACAGACTTAGAAAATCAACTGTAACTTTTAGAATGGTAGTGTTTGTGTTAGTCGCTCAATTGTGTCTGACTGCAGTCCCATGGTCTGTAGCCCACTGAACTCCTCTGTCCATGGAATCCTCCAGGCAAGAATACTGGAGTGGGTTGTCATTCCCTTCTCCAGGGGATCTTCCCAACCCAGGGATTGAACCTGGGTCTCCTGTATTGCAGGCAGATTCTTTGCCTTCTGAGGCACAGTATCTTAAATATCTACCTTTTTCTCTCTGTCTGCATTAATGATAATGATATTAAATACTTGTTGAACACTTACTGTCCTAGTCATTCTCTTAAGACACATATTAACCCATTTAATCCTCACTACAACTCTATTTTAACATGAGACACACAAAGTTAGGAATTTGCGCAGGGCCCCACTGCTAATAAGCAGCAGACTTGGAAACCCACTCAGGTAGGCTGGCTCCAGGGCTGGTAATTTAAAAATCATACTATCCTGCAAATTTTGTGTCTCCTTCCCTACAATTGTTCTACTAAATGCACTAAGTCAGAAAGACAGGGACAAATACCATGTGATATCACCTATATATGGAATCTAAAATGTGATTCAAATGAATTCATTTATGAAACTGAAACAGAGTCATAGACATAGAAAACAATCTTCTGGTTACCAAAAGGGGGGTGTGGGGGATAAATTAGCAGATACAAACTACTGTGTACAAAAAATAGATAAATAAGGCCCTACTGTGCAACACAGGGAATATATTCAATATCCCATAATAAACCATAATGGAAAAGGATATGTCTATATGTATAACTGAATCACTTTGCTGAATTGCTTTGCTAACACATTATAAATCAACTATACTTTAATAAAAAATAATAAAAGAAGTAAATAAATAAAAATTTGTGTCTCTATCTTAATTTTCTAGTCATTTTTAGAGCACTGTTTAATTAAATTTATAAGTTGTTTTCTGTTTCAAGATCATTTTAAAAGTATAAACAAAGAAAATTGGAAGAGGTGGGTCAAAAAGCCACACTGGCCCAGTATAAACTCTAGCTAAAGTAAGTCATTTCCCACATCAGCTATTATAATGATTAATATCCCTCAGGTCTGCAAATATGGCAGCCAAGAATAATTTTTGATATTTTTAAAGGTGGGTAAAATTGTATATTTATGCAAAATAACACCATCAAATTGCTTTGGAATAAAATCACAGCAAGCCCTCTGAAAGTGAAAGTCACTCAATTTTGTCTGACTCTTTGCACCCCCATGGACTATACACTCCATGGAATTCTCCAGGCCAGAAGACTGGAGTGGGTAACCTTTCCCTTCTACAAGGAATTTTCCCAACCCAGGGATTGAACCCAGGCCTCCTGCCTTGCCAGCAGATTCTTTATCAGCTGAGCCACAAGGGAAGCACAAGAATACTGGACTGGGTAGCCTATCCCTTTCCCAGCAGATCTTTCCAACCCTGGAATGAACTGGGGTCTCTTGCATTGCAGGCAGATTCTTTACCAACTGAGCCACCAGGGAAGCCCCTCGAGCCCCTCTGGCTACCCTCTTTCAGACTAAGCAAAAGTTTCAACTTTCTCTGATGAATATAAGCAGAATTAGGGAGAAGCACAGTACATTTGGCTCCATCATTTACCAACTTTGTGATTTTTGGCAAATCACTTTATCTCTGTGGCTCTATTTCTTCATCTGTAAGGGAGAATTTATCACTTCACAGGGTGTTTGTGAAAACCTACTAGGTATGTTACATAGGGCTTCCCTGGTGACTCAGTGGTAAAGAATCCATGGGCCAATGCAGGGAACATGAGTGTGATCTCTGGTCCAGGAAGATTCTACACGCTAAGCCCCTGCACCTCAACTATTGAGCCTGTGCTCCAGAGCCTGGGAGCTGCCTACGGGCCACAAGCCTAAGCCCACAGGCCACAACTCCTAAGCCCATGGCCACAATTTCTGAGCCCACAGGCCACAGCTACTGAAGTCCACATGCCCTAGAGCCCGTATTCCATGAGACAAGCCAGTGCAACAAGAAGCCTGCACATGGCAGCTAGAGAGTAGCCCCCACTCACCACAACTAGAGAAAGCCCTACAGCAACAAAGACCCAGCACTGCCAATAAACAAACAAAATTAGTTTTTAAAAACATGTAATAGAGTGCTGGGCTTCCCTCATAGCGCAGTCGGTAAAGAATTTGCCTGCAGTGCAGGAGACTCGGGTTCGATTCCTAGGTCAGGAAGATCCCCTGGAGAAACAAATGACAACCCACTCCAGTATTCTTGCCTGGAGAATCCCATAGACAGAGGAGCCTGGAGGGCTACAGTCCATGGGGTCTCAAGAGTCGGACATGACTTAGCAACTAAACCACCAACAGAGTCCTGGTCACACAGTAAGCTCTCCAAAACTGGAGTTCTTACATTAAGAATGAACAACCGTAATGATTATGCCCCCAAAAGTATTTACTAACTGAAAATCTTCGACAGGGGAAGACTGGGAATATTTGGTGGTGACAGCTTGGGACTCCTTGGCCCAGCTTGAGAGGCATCTTATCCTACCTTGCTCTCGCCACCCACTTGCTAATATCTGATATCCCACCTCAGACGTTCTTCCTTAGGCTTAAACACCTCAGTTTCTGTTATAATTCAAATAATCCCATTGGGATAAGGGAGAAGAAGCATGGTTACTGTGAGAAAATAAAACAGCCCACTGCACCTGAGTACACGAAGTCTCTGGGTTGAGTGCATAGGAGAGCGAGGTTGCAAGAAGGAAAACAGAACATGTCAGATGGTCCCATTCTGACGTTACCCACCCAGATATTCTTGTAGACTTTCTGCCAGGTGTGTCTTGGTGGAACCTAGGAGATGCTGCTGCTACAGTGGCCTTTTCTTGGACCTGTATCTTGATGGCACTCTAGATGCCCAGACATGCACAGAGTTCTTTCAGGAATCAGAGGACATGAATGGAGTATGAGGATTCTGGATGGAGAAGTGGGCTTCCCTAGGCTTCATGCTTTCAGCCTTGGCTCCTGCTAACCATTGCTATAAGAGAGGCGCTTCCAGCTCAAGACTCCCTTAAATGTTTCCTTAGGGTCCAGGGTGAAGAAAGAGGAAGCAATTAACAAAAAACAACACTCTCAGTTAATTATTCTCTAGAGTGCTGGGTGGAGGAAGAAATGGAGAAATGATCCCAGCTGATTCCGTTCCTCCGTATTAGCATGGACACCTCACAACCTTATGGAATCAAGCTCCAATTCTCCTTCCTAGATTTTTAGAGTCGTGAGATCTGAAAGGGGCTCTCAATGCAGGGTGATCTTATTATTCATTATCAAAACTGGATCACCTTGGTCATGAGAAGGAGTTATTAATAATCATATAGGGACAACAAGCATTAAGCAGCATTGTCCCAGGCAAACCAAACTGTATGGTCATCCAACATTTGCATGCTTTATCAGAAGAGTCACTCAGTGTAGTTTTGGTGATTATGTTCTCAGTCTCTGGGTGGACCTGCTTGGATTGACTTCTGACTTAGTTACTTACAAGCTCTGTGACCTTGATTCTTTTACTTAATCTGCTGTGTCTCAGTTACTTAATTCAATAAAATGGATGCAAGCCTGGATGGGAGGGAGTTTGGGGGGAAATGTATGCCTGAGTCACTTTGTGTGCAACTAAACTATCACAACATTGCTAATTGGCTATACTCTAATATAAAGAGTTAAAAAAACAAAGTAGTCATTTCCAAAGCTCAATATAACCCAGAGGTTATATTGCCTATCCATTTTAATACCCAGATTTAGAAGGCACAAATATATCCATCCTGTGTCCAGTGCTTTACCTGGCTTGCCTTTCCAAGTACTTATAGAGAGCTGTGAGAAATGCTTACAGATCAGATCAGATCAGATCAGTCGCTCACTCGTGTCCGACTCTTTGCGACCCCGTGAACAGCAGCACGCCAGGCCTCCCTGTCCATCACCAACTCCCGGAGTTCACTCAGACTCACGTCCATTGAGTCAGTGATGCCATCCAGCCATCTCACCCTCTGCTGTCCCCTTCTCCTCCTGCCCCCAATCCCTCCCAGCATCACAGTCTTTTCCAATGAGTCAACTCTTCGCGTGAGGTGGCCAAAGTACTGGAGTTTCAGCTTTAGCATCATTCCTTCCAAAGAAATCCCAGGGCTGGTCTCCTTCAGAATGGACTGGTTGGATTTCCTTGCAGTCCAAGGGACTCTCAAGAGTCTTCTCCAACACCACAGTTCAAAGGCATCAATTCTTCAGCGCTCAGCCATCTTCACAGTCCAACTCTCACATCCATACATGACCACAGGAAAAACCATAGCCTTGATTAGACGAACCTTTGTTGGCAAAGTAATGTCTCTGCTTCTCAATATGCTAGCTAGGTTGGTCATAACTTTCCTTCCAAGGAGTAAGTGTCTTTTAATTTCATGGCTGCAGTCACCATCTGTAGTGATTTTGGAACCCAGAAAAATAAAGTCTGACACTGTTTCCACTGTTTCCCCATCTATTTCCCATGAAGTAATGGGACAGGATGCTATGATCTTCGTTTTCTGAATGTTAAGCTTTAAGCCAACTTTTTCACTCTCCACTTTCACTTTCATCAAGAGGTTTTTTAGTTCCTCTTCACTTTCTGCCATAAGGGTGGTGTCATCTGCATATCTGAGGTGATTGATATTTCTCCCAGCAATCTTGATTCCAGCTTGTGTTTCTTCCAGCCCAGCGCTTCTCATGGTGTACTCTGCATATAAGTTAAATAAATAGGGTGACAATACACAGCCTTGACGAACTCCTTTTCCTATTTGAAACCAGTCTGTTGTTCCATGTCCAGTTCTAACTGTTGCTTCCTGACCTGCATACAAATTTCTCAAGAGGCAGATCAGGTGGTCTGGTATTCCCATCTCCTGAAGAATCTTCCACAGTTTATTGTGATCCACAGTCAAAGGGTTTGGCATAGTCAAGAAAGCAGAAAATAGATGTTTTTCTGGAACTCTCTTGCTTTTTCTATGATCCAGCGGATGTTGGCAATTTGATCTCTGGTTCCTCTGCCTTTTCTAAAACCAGCTTGAACATTTGAAAGTTCACGGTTCACGTATTGCTGAAGCCTGGCTTGGAGAATTTTGAGCATTACTTTACTAGCATGTGAGATGAATGCAATTGTGCGGTAGTTTGAGCATTTTTTGGCATTGCCTTTCTTTGGGATTGGGTTGAAAACTGACCTTTTCTAGTCCTGTGGCCACTGCTGAGTTTTCCACATTTGCTGGCATATTGAGTGCAGCACTTTCACAGCATCATCTTCCAGGATTTGGAATAGCTCAACTGGAATTCCATCACCTCCACTAGCTTTGTTCATAGTGATGCTTTCTAAGGCCCATTTGACTTCACATTCCAGGATGTCTGGCTCTAGGTCAGTGATCACACCATCATGGTTATCTGGGTCGTGAAGATCTTTTTTGTACATTTCTTCTGTGTATTCTTACCATCTCTTCTTAATATCTTCTGCTTCTGTTAAGTCCATACCATTTCTGTCCTTTATCAAGCCCATCTTTGCATGAAATGTTCCTTGGGTATCTCTGATTTTCTTGAAGAAATCCCTAGTCTTTCCCATTCTGTTGTTTTCCTCTATTTCTTTGCATTCATCGCTGAAGAAGGCTTTCTTATCTCTTCTTGCTATTCTTTGGAACTTGCAGTCAGATGTTTATATCTTTCCTTTTCTCCTTTGCTTTTCACTTCTCTTCTTTTCACAGCTATTTTTAAGGCCTCCCCAGACAGCCATTTTGCTTTTATGCATTTCTTTTCCATGGGGATGGTCTTGATCCCTGTCTCCTGTACAATGTCACGAACTTCAGTCCATAGTTAATCAGGCACTCTATCTATCAGATCTAGGCCCTTAAATCTATTTCTCACTTCCACTGTATAATCATAAGGGATTTGATTTAGGTCATACCTTAATGGTCTAGTGGTTTTCCCTACTTTCTTCAATTTCAGACTGAATTTGGCAATAAGGAGTTCATGGTCTGAGCCACAGCCAGCTCCTGGGCTTGTTTTTGCTGACTTTATAGAGCTTCTCCATCTTTGGCTGCAAAGAATATAATCAATCTGATTTCGGTGTTGACCATCTGGTGATGTCCATGTACAGAGTCTTCTCTTGTGTTGTTGGAAGAGGTTGTTTGTTATGACCAGTGCATTTTCTTGGCAAAACTCTATTAGTCTTTGCCCTGCTTCATTCCGTATTCCAAGGCCAAATTTGCCTGTTATTCCAGGTGTTTCTTGACTTCCTACTTTTGCATTCCAGTCCCCTATAATGAAAAGGACATCTTTTTTGGGTGTTAGTTCTAAAAGGTCTTGTAGGTCTTCATAGAACCATTCAACTTCAGCTTCTTCAGCATTCCTGGTTGGGGCGTAGACTTGGATTACTGTGATATTGAATGGTTTGCCTTGGAAATGAACAGAGATCATTCTGTCGTTTTTGAGATTGCATCCAAGTACTGCATTTCGGACTCTTTTGTTGACCATGATGGCCACTCCATTTCTTCTGAGGGATTCCTGCCTGCAGTAGTACATATAATGGTCATCTGAGTTAAATTCTCCCATTCCAGTCCATTTCAGTTCGCTGATTCCTAGAATGTCGACATTCACTCTTGCCATCTCTTGTTTGACCACTTCCAATTTGCCTTGATTGATGGACCTGACATTACAGGTTCCTATGCAATATTGCTCTTTACAGCATTGGACCTTGCTTCTATCACCAGTCACATCCACAGCTGGGTATTCTTTTTGCTTTGGCTCCATCCCTTCATTCTTTCTGGAGTTATTTCTCCACTGATATCCAGTAGCATATTGGGAACCTACTGACCTGGGGAGTTTCTTTTTCAGTATCCTATCATTTTGCCTTTTCATACTGTTCATGGGGTTCTCAAGGAAAGAATACTGAAGTGGTTTGCCGTTCCCTTCTCCAGTGGACCACATTCTGTCAGATCTCTCCACCATGACCCTCCGGTCTTGGGTTGCCCCATGGGCATGGCTTAGTTTCATTGAGTTAGACAAGGCTGTGGTCCTAGTGTGATTAGATTGACTAGTTTTCTGTGAGTATGGTTTCAGTGTGTTTGCCCTCTGGTGCCCACTTGCAACACCTACCATCTTACTTGGGTTTCTCTTACCTTGGGTGTGGGGTATCTCTTCACGGCTGCTCCAGCAGAGCACAGCCATTGCTCCTTAACTTGGACTAGGGGTATCTCCTCACTGCCGCCCTTCCTGACCTTCAACGTGGGATAGCTCCTCTAGGCCTTCCTGCGCCTGCGCAGCCACTGCTCCTTGGATGTGGGGTTGCTCCTCCCGGCCGCTGCCCTTGGCCTTGGGCTTGGGGTGTGGGGTATGTCCTCCCAGCCAACCCTGACCTCGGACGCGGGGTAACTCCTCTTGGCCACTGCCCTTCGGGCATGGGGTCCTCCCATGTTCTGCCAAAGACCTCGGACGTGGGGTGGCTCCTCTCGGCAGCGCTTAGCGCGCCCGTCGCTGCTACCGAGAAATGTTTACAGGTCCTACAAATTCCTCCTGGTTGTTACTTGCTACTCGGTGAATTTTCTAAGGAATTTCTCTGCTTCTATTTTCCTCTCTAGTAAGTAAATTCCACAGGGGTTTATACTGATTGTTTAAACGTAGCTTCTAGTTTTAAGCTTGTGCATCTGTCATGTGAACTATCATTTTTCTCTCTCTCCTTACCCTATCACTGTTCACTGCAATGAGACAAGACGACTCTTGCTGGAGAATGTATTCATACCTGTTCTAATAACAGAGAACAAGGCGACAGAGCAATTAAGTAGGTGTTTATTCTCTCCTAGGTCAAAGGCACAGTCAATATTTTGTGTGGAACAGAGGGAGTGAGCAGGGCTTCCCTGGTGGCTCAGCGGTAAAGAATCCGCCTGCAATGCAAGAGACACAGGAGGCAGGGGAGGGTTGGGTCCCTGGGTGGGGGCCACCTTCTGGAGGAGGGCATGACAACCCACTCCGGTATTCTTGCCTGGAGAATCCCATGGATGGAGAAGCCTGCGGGCTACCTCCCATAGGGTGCAAAGAGTTGGGACACAACTGGGCGACTGAGCATGCACACACAGAGAGGAGTGAGCATGAGGCAAGAGACGGTCAGACCCCGCCCAGGTGAAATGCATTAGAAGCCTTGCAGATTGGTTGCAACATCAACAACTGGGTCTATAACAAAAACAAACAAACAGAAATAGGTGCATCCCAGCATATCTGAAGTGAGGTATCTGAAATAGATAACAATTTCACTGCTCATCCTCCTGCAATGCGGGAGATCTGGGTTTGATCCCTGAGTTGGGAAGATCCCCTGGAGAAGGGAATGGCTTCCCACTCCAGTATTCTGGCCTGGAGAATTCCGTGGACTGTATAGTCCATGGGGTCACCGAATCAGACACAACTGAGCGACTTTCACTTTCACTGCTCATATCTGTTCATACCTCCTGTAGTTCAGTCGCTCAGTCATGTCTGATTCTTTGCAACCCCATGGACTGCAGCACACCAGGTTTCCCTGTCCTTCACTGTCTCCCAGAATTTGCTCAAACTCATGTCCATTAAGTCAGTGATGTTATCTAACCATCTCATCCTCTGCAACTCCCTTCTCTTCTTGCCCTCAGTCTTTCCCAGCATCAGGGTCTGAAAAGAGTCTGCTCTTCGCTTCAGGTGGCCAAAGTATTGGAGCTTCAGCATCAGTCCTTCCAGTGAATACTCAGTGTTGATTTCCTTTAGGAGTGACTGGTGTGATCTCCTTGCTGTCCAAGGGACTCTCAAGAGTCTTCTCCAACACCACAGTTCAAACTCTTTGGTGTTCAGCCTTCTTTATGATCCATTTCTCAAGTTCGTACATGACTACTAGAAAAATCATGGCTTTGACTCTATGGACCTTTGTCAGCAAAGTGATAATACACTGTCTAGGTTTGTCATAACCTCTCTTCCAAGGAGCAAGCATCTTTTAATTTTGTGGCTGCAGTCACAGTCCGCAGTGATTTTGGAGCCCAAGAAAATAAATCTGTCACTGTTTCCACTGTTTCCTCATCTATTTGCCATGAAGTCATGGGACAGGAGGCCATAATCTTAGTTTTTTTTAATGTTGAGTTTTAAGCCAGCTTTTTCACTCCCTCTTTCACCCTCAAGAGGCTCTTGAGTTCCTCTTTGCTTTCTGCCATTGGAGTTGTATCATCTGCATACATGAGGTTGTTGATACTTCAAGCAATCTTGATTCCAGCTTGTGAGTCATCCAGCCCAGCCTCTGACTGTGTCCAGTTTCACTGTTACAATATGGAGGCTCCACTTTGGCAGGAACAAGATGCCATTCCTTCTACCCAGGAGGGGAGGTACAGTCAATAGAGCTAAGAAGCAAGTAACCTTCCTTGCTCCAGCAGCTAGATCTGAGGTTCCATATAATTAATCTTATCCCTCCTCAACCAGTTTCAGATTTCCCGCACTCTTAGCCATTATTTCAGATGGTCTAAGTTGCTTATCTAGAGGGTTAGACCATCCCTACATTCCTGAAGAAACTGAGCCCTGAGTTACCTTGTTCTGTGTAGCTTTCGGTTGCCACAATTGCCTGTTAACCCATCTCTAGGCCCAGAAATGTCAGGAGATGCCCCAGTGAATTCCATGGGTTCCATAAATACTCCTTCCAGCCCTTGCTATACAGCAGTGCTCACTGCTAACCCAGTGAGACCCTACCTTTCTTGTTTATTCAACTGATAATTTTTAAAAATTTCCCTTCCTAAGAAGTGAGTTGAACTCACACACACACTACATCTTTTTAAAAAATTTTTTTCAGTTTGAGTAGCATTAGTTATTGTTTTGTTGGTTTTTTTTAATTATTGAAGTTCTCTTGATTATTCCTCAGCTCACATCTACTTAGTGCTATGCCCTCTCTAAACAGAGGAGGTCAGGAGAGAATTTACAAAGCGTCACTTTCTGCCACATAAGATGCTTTAGTCTCATATAATCAGTAGAGTGACATCAAAAATTACTCAAATTTCCTGACATATGGACTCTCGTTATCTCTCACTTCAGTAGTAATAAGGATAATTCACTATTTGCAAGTTTTGCAAGTCATTTCAGTGCAATGTAATTGGTAATGAGCAAAATGCCAGGGTAATGTAACATGGAAACTTACATTACCGTATGCAAAATAGATAGCCAGTGGAAATTTGCTGTATGCCTCTAGGGAACTCAAACAGCAGCTCTGTATCAACCTAGAGGGGTGGGATGGGGCGGGAGATGGGAGGGAGGTTCAAGAGGGAAGGAATATATGTACACCTGTGGCTGATTCATGTTGAGGTTTGACAGAAAACAGCAAAATTCTGTAAAGGAATTATCATTCAATTAAAAAATAAATAATGTAAACAAAAAGATGCCAGGGTAAAATCTGCCATCTTGTTGAAAACGTCTCAACAGCTTTTTTTTTTTTTTTTAATATAGCATATTTAAAGCTTTAAAACTTACAAAACAACAGTGAGTCAGCATAATTGTGTCATGACATTCCTTCTTTTTATTACCCCTTTCAACAACGGAAAATCAGCATCTCTCTCCCCTGGTGGCTCAGCAGTAAAGAATCCGCCTGCAATGCAGGAGACACAGGAAAGCGCAGGTTCGATCCTGGGTCAGGAAGATCCCCTAGAGAAGGGAATGGCGACTCTATCGCTGATCCTGCTCCTGATGCCAGTTGTCTTGCTGTCCTCGCTGTCCACACTGTTCACTGAACCCAGGGCAGGCAAGGCGAGAGCTAAGAGGCTGGAAAGAGACTCGAGGTGCCCTAGGAACTGCAGATACGGTTATTCTCGTCTGTTTGATCAGCAGCCGTAGCAGTAGACATGCTGTGTTCTCTCCTCTCTAGCTGACCAAATGGACACGGCGGGAACACGAAAGTAATGCGGCAGGTGTGTTTGGGTGGAGCCCGCATATGCCTACAGCACAAAGCAGCTCCTGATCAAGCCAGTACCTCCTGATCACATGCGCAGTGCTGTAAAGGAGCTCAGCTGTTACATAACGTGGGGCGAGAGAGCCTGACCACTGAGTCATTTCCTAGGCAGGTTGATAAGGAGTCTAGGGGTCCCCAAGGAGAGAGGGGTCTGGAATTCTCAAGGAGGAAGAAAGGACAAACTTTTTTTCTTTATCCACGTTCCTTAGGATTATATAACAATAATGTATCCTGCCTGAGGACAGTGTTATCTTAAAATGTAAATTATGTAAATGCTGGAAAGGGTGTGGAGAAAAGGGAACCCTCTTACACTGTTGGTGGGAATGCAAACTAGTACAGCCACTATGGAGAACACTGTGGAGATTCCTTTAAAAACTGGAAATAGAACTGCCTTATGATCCAGCAATCCCACTGCTAGGCATACACACTGAGGAAACCAGAAGGGAAAGAGACACGTGTACCCCAATGTTCATCGCAGCACTGTTTATAATAGCCAGGACATGGAAGCAACCTAGATGCCCATCAGCAGATGAATGGATAAGAAAGCTGTGGTACATATACACAATGGAGTATTACTCAGCCATTAAAAAGAATACATTTGAATCAGTTCTAATGAGGTGGATGAAACTGGAGCCTATTATACAGACTGAAGTAAGCCAGAAGGAAAAACACCAATACAGTATACTAACGCATATATATGGAATTTAGAAAGATGGTAACAATAACCCTGTGAACGAGACAGCAAAAGAGACAGTGATGTATAGAACAGTCTTATGGACTCTGTGGGAGAGGGAGAGGGTGGGAAGATTTGGGAGAATGGCATTGAAACATGTAGAATATCATGTATGAAAAGAGATGCCAGTCCAGGTTCGATGCACGATACTGGACGCTTGGGGCTAGTGCACTGGGACGACCCAGAGGGATGGTATGGGGAGGGAGGAGGGAGGAGGGAGGAGGGTTCAGGATGGGGAACACATATATACCTGTGGTGGATTCATTTTGATATTTGGAAAAACTAATACAATTATGTAAAGTTTAAAAATTAAATAAAATTTGAAAAAATGTAAATTATGGGAGTAGACTTGGTCTTTACAAGGATGTATCCTGCCTGAGGACATTGTTATCTTAAAATGTAAATTATGGGAGTAGATCTGATGAGGTCTTTACAACATCCAGACATTCCTTGGATTATATAACTTCATTGTTAACACTAGCAAGCAGGTACTCTTCCTGTCCCCTTCTGATGCCTATGTCAGAAGCTTTCTCTATCTCCTTTATACTTTAATAAAACTTGATTACACAAAAGCTCTGAGCGATCAAGCCTTGTCTCTGGCCCCGGATTGAATACTTCTCCTCCAGGGGCCAAGAATCCCGGTGTCTTCGCGTGATTCAACCTCTTGCTACAGCTACCTGCTCCAGTATCCTTGCCTGGGAAATCCATGGACAGGGGAACCTGGTGGGTGGGCTACATCTGTGGAGTCGCAAGAGTCAGAAGTTACTTAGTGACTAGACCACCACCACCATCCGCGAATAAAAGCACCTTTGGGGAGTTGTGGGATTCAGCACTATATGCCAACAGACCTGAGTGGAGTCCTTCCCACCTGTGCATCAGATAATAGGCATACAGATCTTGGCATGGCTGCAGAACCAACAGCCAGCCAACTGGCCCGACCCCTCTTGGCTGTGATTGGGGAAAACTGCAAGAATGATTGGGTTGGTCCAACATCCATGGATGAGAGAGACTTTGCAGAAGTCCAGCATTCCCAAGGAGAGATTTTAGTATTCCATTGGTATGCTAGTGTGTGCTCTGCTAATGTGCTAAGTCACTTCAGTCCTGTCTGACTCTTTGCCACCCCATGGACTGTAGCCCGCCGGACTCCCCTGTCCTTGGGATTCTTCAAGCAAGAGTACTAGAGTGGGTTGCCATGCCCTTCTCCAGGGGATCTTCCCAACCCAGAGATCGAGTCTGGGTCTCCTGCAGCTTCTGCATTGAAAGCAGATTCTTTACCACTGAGCCACTGGGGAACCCTGACTCCATTGGAGCAAAAAAAAAAGACTTTGTATCCACTGGAAGAAGCAGGACCTTGCCACCCATCCAACAAGGCAACAGAGCACAGAGCTGAACTAGCTGGCAACAGTGTCTCCCAGGAAGCAGAGGGATAGGGTGATTATATGCCTGTAGAATTCTATAGAGGAATGTGTTTCTCTGTCACAGCACCCAAAGTCCTAAAGCAGGATCTTCATGACTGGGGGATGGAAGAGATAGAGAAAGAGGAAGATAAGAAAATCATTAAAAGGATTTGTTTTCTGCTCTTTTCATGACTCCTGCAGGAAGCCCAACAATGACTCTGTGAGAACTTCATCTAAGGATGCTCACATCTGGTCTGAAGTGATCTCAATGCCCCAAGTTCTAACACACGTGTTCCCCAACTGCATCAGCTCATTGTGCTCATTCTCAGGTGTGACAGGATAATGAACTTTGGTAAACAATAAACACACTCAGAAAATTGGACCATGCTCTAGGGACAAGGGAAAAAGCACAATTTGAGCTATATTTCCACACTCTGCAAAATGAAAGAAAGGTTGTCAGTAGCCAACCTGGTAAGCTGCAAGAACCAAAAAGACATACAAGCTTAAGGTATCAGTTGCGAGGGGAAGCAAGTGTGTGGAGCTGGTATAGTTATATGAGGTTGGAAAAACTCCAGATATTACAGTAAAACATGACTGAACATTTTGGCCAATGTAATAGTAACATGAAAACATATACAAATGTATAACACAGGATAAATGGTAACTACAGAGAATTACAACAATCTAATCTGAAGGATGAAGGAGAAAGTAAAATTGTCATTAACTGCAGATGATAAAATCCCACCCAGAGAAAAATCTTGAAGACTCCCCCAAAAAAACTGGCATAAGTAATCAACAAATTCAGTAAACATACAGGATATAAAACTGATGTACAGAAATTAGTTGCATTTCCATGCACTAACATCCAACAGAGTTCTGTCTCCTAAGGAAGTCATCATGGCCCCTTAAGAACAGACTCATACATCAATGCTTCAGAAAAACATATGTATACATATATATATGTGTGTGTGTGTGTGTATATATATATATATACACACATGTACATACATATCTGATGCTGAGAAAGATTGATGGCAGGAGGAGAAGGGAGCAACAAAGGATGAGATGGTTGGATGGCATCACCAACTCAATGAACATGAGTTTGAGTAAACTCTGGGAGATAGTGAAGGACAGGGAAGCCTGGCGTGCTGCAGTGCATGGGGTCTCAAACAGTCAGACATGTCTTAGCAACTAAACAGCAACCACAAATACCTGCAAGGGAGGCAAAACATCCTTTATTCATATTATATGTTCCTTATCATAGGATAAGCCCCACCCACCAGAGTTTCAACAATCCTCCCTTTCTAAATCTTACGCATGTGTAAACTCATGGGAGATTTGGCAAAGACTTAAAATACACCTGTATTTACAGTCCTTCATTAAACAGAATAGTTCATGCAGCTTGTTGAAAATGAGACCTCCCAAACATTCATTAAGAGCCCAGTGAATCTCCAAGGGTAATATGTAAATGTAAATGACATCTGGTTTATATCAGTTTGTTCAAGTTTCAAATCAATAGTGAATGCTGCTATACCTGTTGTTTCTCTTTTGAACCAGACCACAATGACCAAAAGCTTTTTATCTTTCTTCAACAATGAAACTGATGACAATTGGGAACCCTGCCCATCCCACTATTTTGTCTCCTGGCCCTTGAGGATTCCTGGGAATAAACAGCATTAAGCAACACTATCAACTCTACTCCAGCCAACATACCACCCCTGCAGCCATAGATCTCTAGGAGATAAAACACTGTACGCACACGGGAGGAAGAGACGTATGCCAATTTTCCATATTTGTTTTTACTCCCTGCAATATTGAATATTCAGTAGTGCTATTATCACAATAATTTCCCACATAAGTCTCCTCACATCAAATTTTAATAGATCCTTTTGAGGTCAGAAATAATTGGGTGATCCAGTCCCATTGGCTATGTCAAACAGAGTAATTTTCCAGGCTAAGGAGGGCAGAAGAGAAAGAAAAGTTTGAGTCCCACAGTGGCAGAAATTACTATTGGCTGTGACATGGATTTTGAATATCATCTCCCATCAGAAATCCCCACTGGGTACCAGTTGCAAGAAATTACATCATCAGAGTCATGAGTAAATGACACTGAAGGGACCACATGCATCATTCCATTTCTCTTTATGATTCAAATCACCTCCTCCTTCCTTAGGTTACAGCTGGTGGAAACTAGGATGTAATCAAAATTTTATTAGATATTAAGCCCCAAAAGAGGCTTTGAACAAGCATAAGCTATCTCAGACTGGTCTTCCCAGGAGGCACAACCAAGCCAATTGTATACCTGTTTCTGTCCAAAGACACATTTCTCCTCTGTGTTCCGTTTCATTCTTGTCAGATGCCCAGAATGGACATCAGTGAGCACCATGTCTGGATTACGCTACATCCAAATATTTGAAGGACAAGGTGTACACACTCCTGGGGCCTCTGTCAGGTCTCTCCTTCAGGGTCAGAAGCCCGAGATGGAACAGGGCTCCCTCTCAGAAGCAAAAAAGAAGTAGCAAGGTTCTAAACCTTAATGTTTCACAAATACTTACAGATATATTAATAAATGTTGAGGCCACTCCTCATGTAGGATGAAAACTATGAACCTCCAAGACGTGAAGATATCATATTCATGTGGCAACAAGTCAGCTGTTGCTCCATATTGGCATATTGCATATCAAACTAAGCCCCCTTTGCCAAAGGCACTAGGAATTTTATAGTCCATTCATAGGAATATTAT
Organism: Bos mutus; assembly: GCF_027580195.1. NCBI lineage: Eukaryota > Metazoa > Chordata > Mammalia > Artiodactyla > Bovidae > Bos > Bos mutus. The sequence goes on along the minus strand of NC_091631.1, from coordinate 1,430,957 downwards.
TGAGGGTTGCTGCTGCTGCTAAGTCACTTCAGGCGTGTCCGACTTTGTGTGACCCCACAGATGGCACCCACCAGGCTCCCCCGTTCCTGGGATTCTCCAGGCAAGAACACTGGAGTGAGTGGGTTGCCATTTCCTTCTCCAATGCATGAAAGTGAAAAGTGAAAGTGAAGCTGCTCAGTCATGTCCAACTCTTAGGGACCCCATGGGCTGCAGCACACCAGGCTCCTCTGTCCATGGAATTTTCCAGTCAGGAGTACTAGAGTGGGGTGCCATTGCCTTCTCTGATTATTGAGGGTTAAGATGATTAAAAAAAAAGACAAATCTGTCAGAAATCTCAACCTATGACTTTAGCAACACCCTCTCTTCTTTTGCAACCTCTTCAAGGCATCTTTGATTTCTTTGTTTCTCAGACTGTAAATCAAAGGATTCAACATGGGAATCATCACAGTGTAGAAGACCGACGCAAATCTGTCAAAGCTGGAGGAACCACCAGAGCTGGAACTCAAATAGACAAACATACCTGAGGTATAGAAGAGAGTGACTGCTGTCAGGTGGGAAGCACAGGTGTTGAAAGCCTTGGACCTGCCACTTCCTGTTGTGATCTTCATGATGGAAATGACAATGTAGACATAGGATATCATGATAATGGAAACATTTATTACCCCAAAGATCATTGTCAATAAAGCAGTAAAGAGTTGTACAGAGAACGTGTCAGTACAGGATAGAACTAACAGCTGTGGCATGTCACAGAAAAAGTGGTTGATGACATTAGGCCCACAGAAATGGAGCTGGAGCATGAAACATAATTGGAATATAGAAGCAGAAAGTCCAGCCAAGTAGGATCCCAGCACCATCCGACCGCAGAGAGCGGGCGACATGACTGACGAATACAGGAGTGGGTTACAAATGGCGGCATATCGGTCATAAGCCATGGCGGTCATGAGGCAAGACTCACTCAGCCCCATGGTGGAGAATACAAAGTACTGAACAGCACAAGCCACAAAGGTGATAGTTTGCCGCTCCTGGAAGAAGTCGTAGAGCATCTTGGGGGCTGTGGAGGTCACATAGCAGATGTCCATGAAGGACAGATTACTGAGAAAGAAGTACATGGGGGTGTGGAGGTGGGAGTCCATTCTTATTAAGATGAGGAGCGACAGGTTCCAAGTCAGGGTCAAAATGTATATCACCAGGAACACGACAAAGAGCACTACTATGATTCTGGGAAAATCTGAGAATCCCAACAGGATAAAATGAGTGATCTCTGTGATATTTCTTCCTCCAATCATTGGTTTGATGCTCTTAAAATCAGAAAAGAGACAAGAGAATACATTGCCTACTCATGAAATGATAGCATTATAAGTCTCATATATACCGTATTTTCCCCCATTGAGCACTGGAAAAGGGGAATGCTCCACTGTCCTAGGGAGAGACCGCAGCTTTTCATCTTGAATTGTCAAGAAGTGCCTTCTCAATGCTCCATGGACTACAGAGTCCATGGAGTTCTCCAGGCCAGAATACTGGAGTGGGTAGCCTTTCCCTTCTCCAGGGGGTCTTCCCAACCCATAGATCAAACCCAGGTCTCCCGCATTGCAAGCAGATTCTTTACCAGCTGAGCCTCCAGGGAGCCCAAGAAGAGTGAATTGAGTAGCCTATCATTTCTCCAGCAGATCTTCCCAACCCAGGAATTGAACTGGTGTCTCTGCAGTTGCAGAATTGCAGGCAGATTATTTACCAGCTGAGCCCCAAGGGAAACCAAATTATTTCAAGAGGTCTCAAAAATTAAAAGGCATAATTTTTTAATTGACTGAAACTTTGAAATAAAGCACACTCTATCTCAGCCAAAGCAATTGAAATTCTGTGCTTGTGTATAATGCAGAGACCTTTGGTTAAAACAACAGGGATTTTAAAGACCTCTGATGATTTAATATATGTGACTGTTGTTTTATAATAATAAAAGGATAAACAGCATCATTTCAGGATAAATTTGAACTAGTCCTTCTTCCCATGATGGTCATCCAGATGGGTTTTCAAAAATTTCTTCTTTGCCCATAAAAAATTACCCTGTTTATGGAGCTGGTTCAGCCCCCAGGATTAGGAGGAGGCAGGCCAAGGGTGCCATAGATGGAGACCCGACGGTTGTCTGATTTCCTGGAACCCAAATGCGGAGGGGCTAGTGGACACGTAGTGGCAACACAGATGTTTTATCAATGGTGCTGTATAGATGGAGAAGTCTTGAGGCTACTGTAAAAACAAGACTTAAAACCAGAAGCAGGAGGCTTAAGTCCAAATCCTGAGAACACCAGAGAACTCCTGACTCCAGGGAACATTAATTGACAGGAGCTCATCAAACACTTCCAAACCTACACTGAAACCAAGCACCTCCCAAGGGCTAACAAGTTCCAGAGCAAGACATACCACACAAATTCTCCAGCAACACAGGGAGACAGCCCTGAGCTTCAATATACAAGCTGCTCAAAGTCACTCCAAACCCACTGACATCTCATAACTCATTACTGGACACCTTATTGCACTCCAGAGAGAAGAAATCCAGCTCCACCCACCAGAACACCAACACAACCTTCCCTAACCAGAAAACCTTGACAAGCCACCCATACAACCCCACCCACAGTGAGGAAACTCCACAATAACAAGAACTCCACAAACTGCCAGAATACAGAAAGGACACCCCAAGCAAAGCAATATAAACAAGATGAAGAGACAGAGGAATACCCAGCAGGTAAAGGAACAGGATAAATGCCCACCAAACCAAACAAAAGAGCAAGAGATAGGAATCTACCTGATAAAGAATTCTGAATAATGATAGTGAAAATGATCCAAAATCTTGAAAAAAAATGGAATCACAGATAAATAGCCTGGAGACAAGGATTGAGAAGATGCAAGAAAGGTTTAACAAAGACTAAGAAGAAATAAAAAAGAGTCAATATATACTGAATAATGCAATAAATGAGATCAAAAACACCTTGGAGGGAACAAATAGTAGAATAGAAGATACAGAAGATAGGATTAGTGAGGTAGAAGATATCATGGTAGAAATAAATGAATCAGAGAAGAAAAAAGAAAAACAAATTTAAAAAAATGAGGACAATCTCAGAGACCTCTGGGACAATGTTAAATGCCCCAACATTCTAATCATAGGAGTCCCAGAAAAAGAAGACAAAAAGAAAGACCATGAGAAAATATTTGAGATAATAGTTGAAAATTTCCCTAAAATGGGGAAGGAAATAATCACCCAAGTCCAAGAAACCCAGAGAGTCCCAAACAGTATAAACCCAAGGCAAAACACCCCAAGACACATATTAATCAAATTGACAAAGATCAAACACAAAGAATAAATATTAAAAGCAGCAAGGGAAAAACCACAAATAACACACAAGAGGATTACCATAAGGATAACAGCTGGTCTTTCAATAGAAACTCTTCAGGCCAGGAAGGAATGGCAGGACATACTTAAAGTGATGAAAGAAAATAACCTACAGCCCAGATTATTGTACCCAGCAAGGATCTCATTCAAATATGAAAGTGAAAGTGAAGTCACTCAGTCGTGTCCAACTCTGCCACCCCATGGACTGTAGTCTACCAGGCTTCTCAGTCCATGGGATTTTCCAGGCAATAGTAATGGAGTGGATTGCCATTTCCTTCTCCAGGGGTCTTCCTGACCCAGGAATCAAACCGAGGTCTCCCACATTGTAGACAGATGCTTAACCATCAGAGCCACCAGGGAAGTCAAGGAGAAATCAAAAGCTTTACAGACAAGTAAAAGCTGTGAGAATTCAGCACCACCCAACCAGCTCTCCAACAAATGATAAAGGATCTTCTCTAGACAGGAAACACAAAAAGGGTGTATAAACTTGAACCCAAAACAATAAAGTAAATGGCAACGGGATCATACTTATCAATAATTACCTTAAATGTAAATGGGTTGAATGCCCCAACCAAAAGACAAAGACTGGCTGAATGGATACAAAAACAAGACCCCTACATATATTGTCTACAAGAGACCTACCTCAAAACAAGGGACACATACAGACTGAAAGTGAAGGGCTGGAAAAAGATTTTCCACACAAATAGAGACCAAAAGAAAGCAGGAGTAGCAATACTCATATCAGATAAAATAGACTTTAAAACAAAGGCTGTGAAAAGAGACAAAGATGGACACTACATAATGATCAAAGGATCAATCCAAGAAGAAGATTAAACAATCATAAATATATATGCACCCAACACAGGAACACCGCAATATGTAAGAAAATGCTAACAAGTATGAAAGGAGAAATTAACAATAACACAATAATAGTGGGACACTTTAATAACCCAGTCACACCTATGGATAGATCAACTAAACATAAAATTAACAAGGAAACACAAACTTTAAATGATACAATAGACCAGTTAGACCTAATTGATATCTATACGACATTTCATCCCAAAATAATGAATTTCACCTTTTTCTCAAGCACACATAGTACCTTCTCCAGGATAGATCACATCCTGGGCCATAAATCTAGCCTTGGTAAATTCAAAAACATTGAAATCCTTCCAAGCATCTTTTCTGACCACAATGCAGTAAGATTAGATCTCAATTACAGCAGAAAAACTATTAAACATTCCAACATACGGAGGCTGAACTACACGATGCTGAATAACCAACAAATCACAGAAGAAATCAAAAAAGAAATCAAAATATGCATAGAAACGAATGAAAATGAAAACACAACAACCCAAAACCTGTGGGACACTGTAAAAGCAGTGCTAAGGGGAAAGTTCATAGCAATACAGGCATACCTCAAGAAACAAGAAAAAAGTCCAACAAATAACCTAACTCTACACCTAAAGCAACTAGAATAGGAAGAAATGAAGAACCCCAGGGTTAGTAGAAGGAAAGAAATCTTAAAAATTAGGGCAGAAATAAATGCAAAAGAAACAAAAGAGACCATAGCAAAAGTCAAGAAAGCCAAAAGCTGGTTCTTTGAGAGGATAAATAAAATTGACAAACCATTAGCCAGACTCATCAAGAAACAAGGGGATAAAAATCAAATCAGTAAAGTTAGAAATGAAAACTGAGAAATCTCAACAGACAACACAGAAATACAAAGGATCATAAGAGACTACTATCAGCAATTATATGGCAATAAAATGGACAACTTGGAAGAAATGGACAAATTCTTAGAAAAGGACAACTTTCCAAAACTGAACCAGGAAGAAATAGAAAATCTTAACAGACCCATCACAAGTATGGAAATTGAAACTGTAATCAGAAATCTTCCAGCAAACAAAAGCCCAGGTCCAGACGGCTTCACAGCTGAATTCTACCAAAAATTTAGAGAAGACCTAACACCTATCCTACTCAAACTCTTCCAGAAAATTGCAGAGGAAGGTAAAGTTCCAAACTCATTCTTTGAGGCCACCATCACCATAATACCAAACCTGACAAAGATGCCACAAAAAAAGAAAACTACTGGCCAATATCACTGATGAACATAGATGCAAAAATCCTAACAAAATTCTAGCAATCGGAATCCAACAGCACATTAAAAAGATCATGCATCATGACCAAGTGGTCTTTATCCCAGGGATGCAAGGATTCTTCAATATCTGCCAGTCAATCAATGTAATACACCACATTAACAAATTGAAAAATAAAAACCATATGATTATCTCAATAGATGCAGAGAAAGCCTTTGACAAAATTCAACATCCATTTATGATTAAAAAAAAAAAAACCCTCCAGAAAGCAGGAATAGTAGGAACATACCTCAACATAATAAAAGCTATACATGACAAACCCACAGCAAACGTTATCCTCAATGGTAAAAAATTGAAAGCATTTCCCATAAAGTCAGGAACAAGACAAGGGTGCTCACTTTCACCACTACTATTCAACATAATTTTGGAAGTTTTTCCCACAGCAATCAGAGCAGAAAAAGAAATAAAAGGAATCCAAAATGGAAAAGAAGTAAAGCTCACTGTTTGCAGACGACATGATCCACTACATAGAAAACCCTAAAGACACCACCAGAAAATTACTAGAGCTAACCAATGAATATAGTAAAGTTGCAGGACATAAAATCAACACACAGAAGACCCTTGCATTCCTATACACTAATAAGGAGACAATAGAGAAATTAAGGAAAGAATTCCATTCACCATTGCAACGAAAAGAATAAAATACTTAGGAATATATCTACCTAAAGAAACAAAAGAACTATATATAGAAAACCATAAAACAGTGGAGAAAGAAATCAAAGAGGACACTAATAGATGGAGAAATATACCGTGTTCAAGGATTGGAAGAATCAATATGGTGAAAATGAGTATACTACCCAAATCAATCTATAGATTCAATGCAATCCCAATCAAGCTACCAACAGTATTTTTCACAGAGCTAAAACAAATAATTTCACAATTTGTATGGAAATACAAAAAACCTCAAATAGCCAAAGCAATCTTGAGAAAGAAGAATGGAACTGGAGGAATCAACCTGCCCGACTTCAGGCTCTATTACAAAGCCACAGTCATTAAGACAGCATGGTACTGACACAAAAACAGAAATATAGATCAATTAAACAAAATAGAAAGCCCAGAGATAAATCCAAGCACCTATGGACATCTAGGCAAACCGTTCAATATCACAGTAATCCAAGTCTATGCCCCAAACAGTAATGCTGAAAAAGCTGAAGTTGAATATTTCTATGAAGAACTACAAGACCTTTTAGAACTAACACACAAAAAGATGTCCTTTTCATTACAGGGGACTGGAATGCAAAAGTAGGAAGTCAAGGAACACCTGGAATAACAGGCAAATTTGGCCTTGGAATATGGAATGAAGCAGGGAAAAGGCTAATAGAGTTTGCCAAGAGAATGCACTGGTCATAGCAAACACCCTCTTCCAACAACACAAGAGAAAACGCTATACATGGACATCACCAGCTGGTCAACACCCGAAATCAGATTGATTATATTCTTTGCAGCCAAAGATGGAGAAGCTCTATACAGTCAGCAAAAATCAGACTGGGACTTACTGTGGCTCAGATTATGAACTCCTTATTGTCAAATTCATATTTAAATTGAAGAAAGTAGGGAAAACCACTAGACCATTCAGGTATGACCTAAATCAAATTCCTTATGGTTATACAGTGAAAGTGAGAAATAGATTTAAGGGACTAGATCTGATAGACAAAGTGCCTGATGAACTATGGAATGAGGTTCGTGACATTGTACAGGAGACAGGGATCAAGACCATCCCCATGGAAAATAAATGCAAAAAAGCAAAATGGCTGTCTGGGGAGGCCTTACAAATAGCTGTGAAAAGAAGAGAAGCAAAAAGCAAAGGAGAAAAGGAAATATATAAGTATCTGAATGCAGAGTTCCAAAGAATAGCAAGGGGAGATAAGAAAGCCTTCCTCAGTGATCAATGCAAAATTACAGGCGGAGGAGCTAAGACGGCAGAGAAATAGGACGGGGAGAACACTTTCTACCCCACAAATTCATCAAAAGAACATTTAAATGCCCAGTAAATTCCACAAAACAACTTCTGAATGCCGGCAGAGGACATCAGGCACCCAGAAAAGCAACCCATTGTCTTCGAAAGGATGTAGGAAAAAATATATAAGACAATAAAAGAGACAAAAGAGGGAGGGATGGAGCTCCATTCCAGGAAGGGAGTCTTTAAAAAGAGAGAAGTTTCCATACACCAGGAAACATTCTCACTGCCGAGTCTGTGCCGAGCCTTGGAAGCACAGAGGGCAACATAACAGGGAGGAAAAACAAATAAACAGTTAAAACCCACAGATTACGAGCCCTATGGTAACTCCCCCAGTGGAGAAGCAGCGCAGATGCCTGCACCCGCCACTAGCAAGCGGGGGCTGGGCAGGGAGGCATGACGCGGGCTGCATTGCTTAGAGTAAGGATCTGGCCTGAATACCCCAAGCGCTATCTGAGCGAAATAATTTGGGCTAGCAAACCAGACTGTGGGATATCTACCACGCGAAAAGCCATGCCTAACCTAAGACACTGCCAGGTCCATGCACAGAACAAAGGACTGAACAGAGATAGCCGGCTGCAGACCATCCTCCTCCGATGACAGGCAGCCAGAGCTGGAAGGGGGCAATTGCAGCCCCAGAGAGACATTATCTACAAAACTGTAAGCAGGCTTCTTTGCTAACTAAAACTTCTTGGGGCTGGACGGTCAACATCTGACTGAGAAGGTGCGCTGGTTGTACACCCAGATAACCGAGCGGTGGGGAGGTGATAATTTGCAGCAAGCGCGCTCGTCAAACACCTCATCACCAGAGCTGCTTGGACCTGGGAAGGGCACAAAACACAGGCCCAACCGAGTCTGCACCTCTGAGGACTACCTGAGTGCCTGGACCTGAGCAGCTTAGACTTGGGAGGTGCAAGCAGCCCAGGGCTGGCCTCGGATGGTTCCTGGTGGAGCAACCTAGAGCCTGAGCAGTGTGGGCAGGGAGGCTACACGCGCTGTGAGTGGGGGCAGGCCCAGTGTGGCTGAGGCATTGCGAGCACACGCCAGTGTTATTTGATTGCAGCGTCCCTCCCTCCCCACAGGGTGACTGAACAAGTGAGCCTAAAAAAAAAAAGTGTCCACCACCGCCCCCTTTGTGACAGTGCTGAAATCAAACACTGAAGAGACCAGCAAACAGAAGAAGCTATAACAGAGGGAACTGCCTTGGAAGCGACAGGCAATAGATTAAAACCCTGTGGTTAGTACCGACTACATAGGAAGGGGCCTATAGATCTTGAGAAATATAAGCTGACCAAGGAACTAGCTGAAAATGAACTGAGCCCACAATACCAACAACAACACCAGAAAAAGTCCTAGATATATTTTTACTATTTTTACGATCATTATTTCTTTCTTTTTTTTTTAATTTTTAAGTCCTCTATTACTTCTTTAATTTTCACTTTTATAACCTACTATTACTTTGCAAAAAAAAAAAAAAAGACCCTATATTTTTTTAAAAGCAAACTTCATATATATATTTTTTATAATATTTGTGACCTTGGATTTTTTCTTTTTTTTTTTTTTTTTTTTATTCTTTTCTTTAACATTATATTTGTGAAATTCCAAACTCTACTCTATTTTTAATTTTAGCTTTTTGGTACTTGTTATCAATTTTGTACCTATATTATTTTTAATATTTTTGTGACTTTTTTTTTATCTCTTTCTTTTTCTTCTTCTTTCTTTAACATTGTATTTCTGAAATTCCAAACACTACTCTAGATTTTTAATTTATGTTTTTTGGTAGTTGTTATCAATTTTGTACCTATATTTTCTTTATAATTTTTGTGACTTTTTTTTTTCTCTCTCTCTTCCTTTTTCTTCTTCTTTTTTTTAACATTGTATCTTTGAAATTCCAAACTCTACTCTAGATTTTTAACTTTTGCTTTTTGGTATTTGTTATCAATTTTGTACCTATATTTTCTTTATAATTTTTGTGACTTTTTTTTTCTTCTTTTTCTCTTTTTCTTTTCCTTCTTTTTTTCTTTAACATTGCATTTTTGAAATTTCAAACTCTACTCTAGATTTTTAATTTTTGCTTTTAGGTGTTTGTTACCAATTTTGTACCTTTAAGAACCCAATCTTCAGTACCCATTTTTTACTAGGGAGCGAGATTACTGGCTTGACTGCTCTCTCCCTCTTTGGACTCTCCTTTTTCTCCACCAGGTCGCCTGTGACTCCTCCCTAACCCCTCTCTACTCTACCCAACTCTGTGAATTTCTGTGTGTTCCAGATGGTGGAGAACACTTAGAGAACTGATTACTGGCTGGATCTGTCTCTCTCCATTTCATTCCCCCCTTTTATCCTCCTGGCCACCTCTGTCTCCTTCCTCTCTCTTCTCTTCTCTGTATAACTCCATGAACATCTCTGAGTGGTCCAGTTGTGGAGTGCACATAAGGAAGTGATTACTGGCTAACCCGCTCTCTCCTCTATTGATTCCACCTCATCTCATTCGGGTCACCTCTAACTCCCTCCTCCCTCTTCTCTTCTCCATGTAACTCTGTGAACCTCTCTGGGTGACCCTCACAATGGAGAAACTTTTCATCTTTAACCTAGATGTTTTATCAATGGTGCTGTATAGAAGGAGAAGTGTTGACACTACTGTAAAAATAAGACTGATAACTGGAACGAGGAGGCTTAAGTCCAAACCCTGACTCCAGGGAACTCCTGACTCCAGAGAATATGAATTGACAGGAGCTCATCAAACGCCTCCATAACTACACTGAAACCAAGCACCACACAAGGGCCAACAAGTTCCAGGGCAAGATATACCAAGCAAATTCTCCAGCAACACAGGAACACAGCCCTGAGCTCCAATATACAGGCTGCCCAAAGTCACCCCAAAACCATAGACATCTTATAAGTCATTACTGGACACTTCATTGCACCCAGAGAGAAGAAATCCAGCTCCACCCACCAGAACACTGACACAAGCTTCCCTAACCAAGAAACCTTGACAAGCCACCTGTACAAGGCCACACACAGCAAGGAAATGGCACAAAAAAAGAGAACTCCAAAAACTGCCAAAATACAGAAAGGACACCCAAACTCAGCAATTTAAACAAGATGAAGAGACAGAGGAATACCCAGCAGGTAAAGGAACAGGATAAATGCCCACCAAGCCAAACAAAAGGGGAAGAGATAGGGAATTTACCTGATAAATATTTCTGAACAATGATAGTGAAATTGATCCAAAATCTTGAAATCAAAATGGAATCACAGATAAATAGCCTGGAGACAAGGACTGAGAAGATGCAAGAAAGGTTTAACAAGGACCTAGAAGGAATAAAAAACAGTCAATATATAGTGAATAATGCAATAAATGAGATCAAAAACACTCTGGAGGCAACAAATAGTAGAATAACAGAGGCAGAAGATAGAATTAGTGAACTAGAAGATAGAATGGTAGAAATAAATGAATTAGAGAGGAAAAAAGAAAAACGAATTAAAAGAAATGAAGACTTTTGGATCGCAGCCATTCTGACTGGTGTGAAATGGTACCTCATACTGGTTTTGATTTGCATTTCTCTGATAATGAGTGATGTTGAGCATCTTTTCATGTGTTTGTTAGCCATCTGTATGTCTTCTTTGGAGAAATGTCTATTTAGTTCTTTGGCCCATTTTTTGATTGGGTCGTTTATTTTTCTGGAGTTGAGCTGTAGGAGTTGCTTGTATATTTTTGAGATTAGTTGTTTGTCAGCTGCTTTATTTGCTATTATTTTCTCCCATTCTGAAGGCTGTCTTTTCACCTTGCTAATAGTTTCCTTTGATGTGCAGAAGCTTTTAAGATTAATTAGGTCCCATTTGTTTATTTTTGATTTTACAAAAGTCTACAAATAATAAATGCTGGAGAGGGTGTGGAGAAAAGGGAACCCTCTTACACTGTTGGTGGGAATGCAAACTAGTACAGCCACTATGGAGAACACTGTGGAGATTCCTTAAAAAACTGGAAATAGAACTGCCTTATGATCCAGCAATCCCACTGCTGGGCATACACACTGAGGAAACCAGAAGGGAAAGAGACACATGTACCCCAATGTTCATCGCAGCACTGTTTATAATAGCCAGGACATGGAAGCAACCTAGATGTCCATCAGCAGATGAATGGATAAGAAAGCTGTGGTACATATACACAATGGAGTATTACTCAGCCATTAAAAAGAATACATTTGAATCAGTTCTAATGAGGTGGATGAAACTGGAGCCTATTATACAGAGTGAAATAAGCCAGAAGGAAAAACATAAATACAGTATACTAACGCATATATATGGAATTTAGAAAGATGGTAACAATAACCCAGTGTACAAGACAGCAAAAGAGACACTGATGTATAGAACAGTCTTATGGACTCTGTGGGAGAGGGAGAGGGTGGGAAGATTTGGGAGAATGACATTGAAACATGTAAAATATCATGTAAGAAACGAGTTGCCAGTCCAGATTCGATACACGATACTGGATGCTTGGGGCTAGTGCACTGGGACGACCCAGAGGGATGGTATGGGAAGGGAGGAGGGAGGAGGGTTCAGGATGGGGAACACATGTATACCTGTGGCGGATTCATTTTGATATTTGGCAAAACTAATACAATTATGTAAAGTTTAAAAATAAAATAAAATTTAAAAAAAAGACTTTAAAAATGGTCTACATTAAAAAAATCTTAAAATATCTTTAATAAAAAATTAAAAAAATCAAAAAAAAAAGAAATGAAGACAATCTCAGAGACCTCCAGGACATATTAAATGCTAACATTTGAATCATAGGGGTCCCAGAAGAAGAAGACAAAAAGAAAGACCATGAGAAAATATTTGAGGAGATAATAGTTGAAAACTTCCCTAAAATGGGGAAGGAAATAATCACTCAAGTCCAAGAAACACAGAGAGACCCAAACAGGATAAACCAAAGGCAAAACACTCCAAGACACATAATCATCAAATTAACAAAGATCAAACAAAAAGAACAAATATTAAAAGCAGCAAGGGAAAAACAACAAATAACACACAAGGGAATTCCCATAAGGATAACAGCTGATCTTTCAATAGAAACTCTTCAAGCCAGGAGGGAATGGCAAGACATACTTAAAGCGATGAAAGAAAATAACCTACAGCCTAGATTATTTTACCCAGCGAAGATTTCATTCAAATATGAAGGAGAAATCAAAAGCTTTACAGACAAGCAAAAGCTGAGAGAATTCAGCACCACCAAGCCAGCTCTCTAATAAATACTAAAGGATATTTTCTAGACAGGAAACACAAAAAGAGTGTATAAATTCGAACCCAAAACAATAACATAAATGGCAACGGGATCATACTTATCAATAATTACCTTAAACGTATGGGTTAAATGTCCCAACCAAAAGACAAAGACTGGCTGAATGGATACAAAAACAAGACCCCTACATATGTTGTCTACGAGAGACCCACGTCAAAACAGGGGACACATACAGACTGAAAGTGAAGGGCTGGAAAAAGGTTTTCCATGCAAATAGGTACCAAAAGAAAGCAGGAGTAGCAATACTCAAATCAGATAAAATAAACTTTAAAACAAAGGCTGTGAAAAGAGACAAAGATGGACACTACATAATGATCAAAGGATCAATCCAAGAAGAAGATATAACAATTATAAATATATATGCACCCAACATAGGAGCACTGCAATATGTAAGACAAATGCTAAGAAGTATGAAAGGAGAAATTAACAATAACACAATTATAGTGGGAGACTTTAATACCCCACTCACACCTATGGATAGATCAACTAAACAGAAGATTAACAAGGAAACAAACTTTAAATGATACAATAGACCAGTTAGACCTAATTGGTATCTATAGGACATTTCATCCCAAAACAATGAATTCCACCTTTTTCTCCAGTGCACATGGAACCTTCTCCAGGATAGATCACATCCTGGGCCATAAATCTAGCCTTGGTAAATTCAAAAACATTGAAATCCTTCCAAGCATCTTTTCTGACCACAATGCAGTAAGATTAGATCTCAATTACAGCAGAAAAACTATTAAACATTCCAACATATGGAGGCTGAACAACACGCTGCTGAATAACCAACAAATCACACAAGAAATCAAAAAAGAAATCAAAATTTGCATAGAAACGAATGAAAATGAAAACACAACAACCCAAAACCTGTGGGACACTGTAAAAGCAGTGCTAAGGGGAAAGTTCATAGCAATACAGGCATACCTCAAGAAACAAGAAAAAAGTCAAATAAAAAACCAACTCTACACCTAAAGCAACTAGAAAAGGAAGAAATGAAGAACCCCAGGGTTAGTAGAAGGAAAGAAATTTTTAAAAATAGGGCAGAAATAAATGCAAAAGAAACAAAAGAGACCATAGCAAAAGTCAACAAAGCCGAAAGCTGGTTCTTTGAGAGGATAAATAAAATTGACAAACCATTAGCCAGACTCACCAAGAAACAAAAGGAGAAAAATCAAATCAATAAAATTAGAAATGAAACTGGAGAGATCACAACAGACAACACAGAAATACAAAGGATCATGAGAGACTACTATCAGCAATTATATGCCAATAAAATGGACAACTTGGAAGAAATGGACGAATTCTTAGAAAAGGACAACTTTCCAAAACTGAACCAGGAAGAAATAGAAAATCTTAACAGACCCATCACAAGTATGGAAATTGAAACTGTAATCAGAAATCTTCCAGCAAACAAAGGCCCAGGTCCAGATGGCTTCACAGCTGAATTCTACCAAAAATTCAGAGAACACCTAACACCTATCCTACTCAAACTCTGCCAGAAAATTGCAGAGGAATGTAAACTTCCAAACTCATTCTATGAGGCCACCATCACCCTAATACCAAAACCTGACAAAGATGCCACAAAAAAAGAAAACTACTAGCCAATATCACTGATGAACATAGATGCAAAATTCTTCAACAAAATTCTAGCAATCAGAATCCAACAGCACATTAAAAAGATCATACACCATGACAAGTGGGCTTTATCCCAGGGATGCAAGGATTCTTCAATAACCACAAACCAATCAATGTAATACACCACATTAAGAAATTGAAAAATAAATACCATATGATTATCTCAATACATGCAGAGAAGGCCTTTGACAAAATTCAACATCCATTTATGATAAAAACTCTCCAGAAAGCAAGAATAGAAGGAACACACCTTAACATAATAAAAGCTACATATGACAAACCCACAGCAAACATTATCCTCAATGGTGAAAAATGGAAAGCCTTTCCTCTAAAGTCAGGAACAAGACAAGGGTGCCCACTTTCACCATTACTATTCAACATAGTTTTGCAAGTTTTGGCCACAGCAATCAGAGCAGAAAAAGAAATAAAAGGAATCCAAAATGGAAAAGAAGTAAAACTCTCACGTTTGCAGATGACATGACCCTCTACATAGAAAACCCTAAAGTCTCCACCAGAAAATTACTAGAACTAATCAATGAATACAGTAAAGTTGCAGGATATAAAATCAACACACAGAAATCCCTTGCATTCCTATACACTAATAATGAGAAAATAGAAAGAGAAATTAAGGAAACAATTCCATTCACCATTGCAACGAAAAGAATAAAATACTTAGGAAAGACCTAAATATTTCCTAAAATACTTAGGAAAGAAACTAAAGACCTATATATAGAAAACTATAAAACACTCATGAAAGAAATCAAAGAGGACACTAATCGATGGAGAAATATAACATGTTCATGAATTGGAAGAATCATTATAGTGAAAATGAGTTACTACCCAAAGCAATTTATAGATTCAATCCCTGTCAAGCTACCAACGGTATTCTTCACAGAGCTAGAACAAATAATTTCACAATTTGTATGGAAATACAAAAAACCTCGAATAGCCAAAGCTATCTTGAGAAAGAAGAATGGAACTGGAGGAACCAGCCTGCCTGTCTTCAGGCTCTGCTACAAAGCCACAGTCATCAAGACAGTATGGTACTGGCACAAAGACAGAAATATAGATCAATGGCACAAAATAGAAAGCCAGAGATAAATCCACGCACATATGGACACCTTATCTTTGACAAAGGAGGCAAGAATATACAATGGATTAAAGACACTCTCTTTAACAAGTGGTGCTGGGAAAACTGGTCAACTACTTGTAAAAGAATGAAACTAGAGCACTTTCTAACACCATACACAAAAATAAACTCAAAATGGATTAAATATCTAAACGTAAGACAAGAAACTATAAAACTCCTAGAGGAGAACATAGGCAAAACACTCTCCGACATACATCACAGCAGGATCCTCTATGACCCCCCTCCCAGAATATTGGAAATAAAAACAAAAATAAACAAATGGGACCTGATTAAACTTAAAAGCTTCTGCACAACAAAGGAAACCATAAGCAAGGTGAAAAGACAGCCTCCGAATGGGGGAAAATAATAGCAAATGAAGCAACTGACAAACAACTAATCTCAAAAATATAAAAGCAACTCCTACAGCTCAATTCCAGAAAAATAAATGACCCAATCAAAAAATGGGCCAAAGAACTAAATAGACATTTCGCCAAAGATGACATACAAATGGCTAACAAACACATGAAAAGATGTTCAACCTCACTCATTATCAGAGAAATGCAAATCAAAAACACTATGAGGTACCATTTCAAGCCAGTCAGAATGGCTGTGATCCAAAAGTCTACAAGCTATAAATGCTGAAGAGGGTGTGGAGAAAAGGGAACCCTCTTACATTGTTGGTGGGAATGCAAACTAGTACAGCTACTATGGAGAACAGTGTGTAGATTCCTTAAAAAACTGGAAATAAAACTGCCTTATGATCCAGCAATCCCACTGCTGGGCATACACACCGAGGAAACCAGAATTGAGAGACACGTGTACCCCAAAATTCATAGCAACACAGTTTATAATAGCCAGGACATGGAAGCAACCTAGAAGTCTATCAGCAGACGAATGGATAAGAAAGCTGTGGTACATATAACAATGGAGTATTACTCAGCCATTAAAAAGAATACATTTGAATCAGTTCTAATGAGGTGGATGAAACTTGAGCCTATTATACAGAGTGAAGTAAGCCAGAAATAAAAACACCAATACAGTATACTAACGCATATATATGGAATTTAGAAAGATGGTAACGATAACCCTGCATGCGAGACAGCAAAAGAGATACAGATGTAAAGAACAGTCTTTTGGACTCTGTGGGAGAGGGTGGGATGATTTGGGAGAACGGCATTGAAACATGTATAATATCATATGTGAAACAAATCACCAGTCCAGGTTCGATGCATGATGCAGGATGCTCAGGGCTGGTGCACTGGGATGGATGACCCAGAGGGATGGTATGGGGAGGAGGTGGGAGTGGGGTTCAGGATGGGAACACAAGTACACCTGGGGTGGATTCATGTTGATATATGGCAAAACCACTGCAATATTGTAAAGTAATTAGCATCCAATTAAAATAAATATATTTATATTAAAAACAAAGTTATTGGATATATAAAAAATTACCCTGTTTATAATAACATCTCAATTTTTTTACATATATATTCAACACATCATCTCCAAAATAGTCTGGAAATTTATCTTAATTTATATTCCAGATATAATTTGGTAGAGCAAAGCATGTGTGCCCAATAGTTACAAAATCAGTCTTCTTAGGGAAGCCTCATACAAACTGTTCTAAATGGAGCCTAGTACAACTCACTACTAACCCCAATTATTGTCCTAATATTCGAATATTCTACATGTTAGGCACCATGAGTTCAATGGACATGAGGCTGAGCAAATGCCAGGAGACAGTGAAGGACAGGGAGGCCTGGTGTGCTGCAGTCCATGGGGTTGCAAAGAGTCAGACATGACTGAGCGACTGAACAACAACAAGGAAACAATAAGTTCCAACTCAGAGATTTAGTTCTTGGTGACATAATCAAGATGACAACATAGGTCCTTCCTGACTTCAGTTCCCCTCACCAGAAAAAAGAAAAGTGAAAGTCGCTCAGCCATGTCTGACTCTCTGTGACCCCCTGGACTATAGCCTGCCAAGCTCCTCTATCCATGGAATTCTCCAGGCCAGAATACTGGAGTGGGTAGCCTATCCCTTCTCCAGAGGAACTTCCTGTCCCAGGAATCAAAACAGGGTCTCCTGCATTGCAGGTGGACTCTTTCCCAGCTGAGCTACCAGGGAAGCACCACCACAAAAATAATTAGCAGTTATTTATAGGCACGTACCAATGAAAAAATCCTAAAGCACAGGAATGAGGCTGAACCAGAGAGATGGAGAAAAACCACATTAGATGGGTAGAGGACCAGATACGTTTGATTGCATTGCCCCTCTCCTAGCTACACCAAGAGGACCCTTCTCGGGCTATGGTTTCTTTATGGAAAAGAGAGAGAGCCCACTGTGGACCTCCAGCCCCCTGGCATTACGGGTCACTCCTTAGGAAGACCCACTCTGGTCTCATGTCCTAGAAACCATGCAGGAATCTGTGGGGTGTGACCACTGAGAATCACACTGTGACAGAGAAGGGAGACCCGCCTTGGAACAATCAGGGCTTTCATCTTGGCAGACTGAGTTCTAGCAGTTTTGCGTGATTTGGGACTCCGAAAAATGAGCCTTGCCGTCCTGGGAGCCTCTTCTCCTGCACCTTATATTCATAACCCCATCTACTACTGAGGTTATTCAAGCATGGCTAGAACACTCAGAAGATTCCATCACCCAGGAGTGCTGAGTAGTGTCCAGACAGGAGCTCTGCCCATTTGCATGGCTCCATCTGGCCAGAGAACTTTGTGTGCAGTTCTTCCTAATTTGTTTCCCAAACAAGGAGCCTTGCCAGTCTTGGTCCTGTTCTGTGGTCGTGTCCAGGCAAGAATAATGTATAGTCCTAACCACTCTGAACACAACCTTCAGACCCAGCGTCCAGGAGAACTAACTGAAGCATGTGGGAAACTGCGTAGCCCATCCCACAGCCCTGCTCACTGTAGTATGTGAGCAGAGAGCCCGACCTCTCTGCCTCTCTGCAGAGCAAAGCTGTGCCCCCACATGACCAAGGAATTCAGTGTACAGTTCTTCTGATTTGGGTCCCCAGTTAGTGGGTCACGACAGCCTTGGAGCCCATTCTGCAGCCCTGTCCAGGTTGTGAAGTTAATTCTCAGCCCTACCTCCTGCTGGATAGAGTACTCAGTCCTGCTTAGCTCAGAAGCCTGGCCTGAGAATCCAGGGAAGAAGAGAAGCCATCTTAATGCTACTCTTGGCCAAGAAACCAAGGAATAATCGTATCAACTACTCCCGGCCAGCAGCATCTGCACCCCAGCCTCAGAGCCTGGGCAATGTCCCCATCCCAAAAAAGACTTTGATCAGTATCAGTATCAGTTCCGTTGCTTGGTCATGTCTGATTCTTTGTGACCCCACGGACTGCAGCATGCCAGGCTTCCCTGTCTATCACCAACTCCCGGAGTTTACTCAAACTCATGTTCATTGAGTCAGTGATGACGTCCAATCATCTCATCCTCTGTCGTCCCCTTCTCCTGCTGCCTTCAATCTTTCCCAGCATCAGGGTCCTTTCAAATGTGTCAACTGTTCACATCAGGTGGCCAAAGGACTGGAGCTTCAGCTTCAACATCAGTCCTTCCAAAGAATATTCAGGACTTATTTCCTTTAGGATGGACTGGTTGGATCTCCTTGCTGTCCAGGGGACTCTCAAGAGTCTTCACCAACACCACAGTTCAAAAGCATCAATTCTTCAGCACTCAGCTTTCTCTATAGTCCAACTCTCACATCCATACATGACCACTGGAAAAACCATGGCTTTGACTAGACAGACCTTTGCTGGCAAAGTAATGTCTCTGCTTTTTAATATGCTGCCTAGGTTGGTCATAACTTTCCTTTCAATGAGCAAGTGTCTTTTAATTTCATGGTTGCAGTCACCATCTGCAGTGATTTTGGAGGCCCAAAAAATAAAGTCAGCCACTCTTTCCACTGTTTCCCCATCTATTTGCCATGAAGTGATGGGACCAGATGCCATGATCTTAGTTTTCTGAATGTTGAGTTTTAATCCAGCTTTTCACACTCCCTTTCACTTTCACCCAGAGGCTCTTTAGTTCTTCTTCACTTTCTTCTATAAGGTTGGTGTCATCTGCATATCTGAGGTTATTGGTATTTCTCCCGGCAATCTTGATTTCAGCTTGTGCTTCATCCAACCCAGATTTTGATAGCTAGCCCAATTGATCAAGGTCACTGCCAGATGATCTATCTAGAACTCCAAGCTGAGCTGACTGGGGAAGGGCTGTCCCTACTAAACCAAGCCTGGAAAATCTGGAAGTAGAGATCATTTACTCAAATGTGTGGACACTAACAAAGGAATCAAGGATCATGAAAAATTAGGTAAATATGACACCACTAAAGGAAACTTATAAAGCTATTAAAGCTTTATAAGAATGCACTGGCAAACAATCCACCTGCAATGTGGGAGACCTGGGTTCGATCCCTGGGTTGGGAAGATCCAGTGGAGATGAGAAGAGCTACCCACTCCAGTATTCTAGCCTGGAGAATTCCATGGACTCTAAAGTCCATGGGGTTGCAAAGAGTCAGACATGACTGAGTGACTTTCACTAAAGAAATAAAGATCTATAAATGGTCTGACAAAGAACTCAGCATAATTCTCTTTTAAAAGTTTGGTGAAATATAAAACCCATAAACAGACAACTGGATGAAATTAGGAAAACAATGAATTAGCAAAATGAATAAAATGTGTTTAACAAAGAAAGAGAAACTATTAAAAAAAAACAAAAACAGAAATCCTAGAGTTGAAGAAATTAATAGAGACTTTTAAGAGCACACTGAATAAAACAGGAGGGAAAACAATGAAAAAGAGTTAAGAAAGCCTAAGAGATTTATTATGGGACAGCATCACCATCAAGACAAAAGACATGTGCATTAGCTAATCTCTCTCTCTCTCTAATGCACACTATATGTGAACTAAATACAAAGGCCAAAAGTAATGAATGGTATGGTTTTTATTTTCTCCTTTACTTGTATATTGTTTTTCAACTTTCTGCAACTCCTATATTTATAATAAGAACAAGTTACTAAGATACATGCATCTTTAATCCTTAATAGCAAAGGGAGACAGAGAGACAGGGAGAGGGAAAATGACAGAGAGAACGAGGAAGAATGTCAGAGACAATAGATTTTCTAGACTTTTACCTACTGGCTGTGCAACACTTAGCTAGTTATTACCTCCCAGTTGCCTCATCTATAAATGGGGCTAATAATCCTTTACCACCTCATTGGGTTGTTGCAGGGACTGAATGACATAAAGGGCTCAAAACAGTAAGAGATGAATGAATGTTAGTGGTTGTCATTTCCATGATTATTTCTCACCATAAAGGGAAAAATAAGGCAGAACTAATCCTGCAGTAGCAAGGAGTTCTTCATAAAATTAGTTCCTAAATTAAATGAGTTCTAAACCTAGACTCCAGAATATTGTTAATAAGTGATTATGTTTATTTCTATATTGCATTATTTCCCAGTCAGCAAAATTGTAAGCTCCGATTTCTGACTTTTATGTTCCACCAACACCAAGTAGAGTGGAACTTGTGATATTCACTATAGTCAGCATGTAGACTAGTGGAGAGGTTATGCTATGTGCATCTCATATACTAATATTTGTATTACTCAGTAAATAGATGCTGGATATGTTAAGAAGTAATTCTTTTACCCATTTTTGGATATGAAAGTAAAAATACATTTGCTTCATTTCAATTTATAAATTTATGAACCTTAAAATCTTTCTGTTTACTCTTATAATAGAGTCCTGCCAACGTATTCTCATCCATTTTGTCCAAGATGTGTAGAATTCCATGAAAATATTTTGAAAGTATAAACTCTCACCCACATCCCCAGTATATCAACACAATTAATCAGTTCAGCAAAAGTAAGTCCAGCTTTTGACCAATCACTCACATTCTAGAAACAGACTCAGCCTCAACTAAAGCTATCTATGTAACCCATCACTTCCAGAAAAGAATGAAGAGCCGTGCATGGTTTCACTTATTCCTGATAAAATTTATCCTAAAAATTTATGTTGTTAAAATCTGGAAAACTGCAGGAAAAACGAATAAATTGTGGTATAGTCACTCTCTTCGAATGAATTTTCTGTATGTGTTCACCAGCTTTCAAGATGGTTTGTAGCAGAAAAGGTGACTGATGTAAATATTGGTTGGAGATTTTCACTAGGGAGATATAGCCTATTAAAACTTTTTCCAAATCTTATCCACCAAGGACATGGTCATTTGCGAGGCTGTGCAGAGTACAAAGTCAGGTTAAGAAAGCCAAGAATGTTGCTGGATAAAAGAAGGACAATGTATGGAAGAAAAGACTAAAAGTGACATTTATCTCTGATGTCTGTTTCATCCAAGCTCTGGTCTCCAAACCCCCAAATTATTCAAAATAATAGTGGACAGCTACTTAAAGTATTTCAAAAGCCCAGTGGAATGGTACTTGAGTACTTTTCCATAGCATTATGGCATGACCAGCTGGACTTTTCTTACACAGAAATAAGGAATCGCAGCTGTATATTGAAGTGGAACTCAAATTCATTATTATCTTTTACAAGCATGCTCAGCAAGCATAAATTTAAAGGGTCCTTGGGATGGATAAAGTTGGGAAACACAGGCAAGCATTTCTGAGCTTAGGAAATTCCCCTGAAATTCAGTAAACTATTAGTTAAATTCAGCACTCAGTTAACTTGTACAACGTGTTGGGCTTCACAGACATCATTTCATTTGAGTCTCAGTGATCTTATTACCCCTATTTTACCAGTGAAAAAGAGACGGTAACAGAGTTCAAAATTATATCCTTGGGAAATTGCAGAACTAGATCTCAACAGTTGTCTCTCACTACAGAATGAGACCTGAAATTTTAAGTTAGAAACTATCCTTGTCACTGAAAGTCAGAGAATTTGTGTAAGGAGAAAGGGAACCTAAGGACGAGCTTAGGAGGAGGTCATGGACCTGCGGGAGGGGGAAGAGTTGAAGAAAGAAAGAAACAGGACTAAAAACCTTTCTCTCTGAAGAATCACATAGCTAAAGAGATAGCACAAAATCCACACTTCTTTATAAATCTTGCCTTCTCACCTTGACTCAGATCCCCCAGAATGACAGAGTTCTTGCCAAACATTGAAATCTTCTATCTCCCCAAATTTTCAGATAGGACCTATTGCAGTCAAAGATGGACCCTTGTGTCCATGAGCTGGCTGTTCACTCACAGCCAGAGAGAATGCCACACGGAGGATACTCTTATATGTGTTAATAACGGCAGAGGTGAAATGGAAAGGACAATTAGGGAAAGAAAACTCTCCAGGCACTTGCTCTCTGGAGTCATGGTTGTCACGGAGACTTCGTCCCTGCTAATTTCATGCTTGATTTTACTCTGTCTCTTCTAGATCCATTCCCCACTTCCCCATAGTCCAATCATGATCATTTGATTATAACTTTTCTTTTAATGAACTTGGAGTCATTAGAGCTGGAGATCCCTGGACCTAGGGATTATCTAGTTGAATGCATTCAATTTCCAGGTGAGGACCTGAAGCCAGTGCAACTAAGGGATTTGCTCAAGATAACATAACCAGTTGGTAAATTGAGTTAAAAAAAATAAACATTTGTCTTTTCTGTTTACAAAGCACTTAATTTTATATATATGCATACACATATGTTTTTCAATTGCCTTAACTGAATCAATCATCATAGCAGCCCTGTGAGGCAGTCAAGATGTCATTTTCTATGCATAAGTGAGGAAATCAAGGAACAAAAAATTAATAGATTACAAGGCCTCTATTTCTTTGTACTGATCACTGAGGAAGGCTTTCTTATCTCTCCTTGCTGTTCTTTGAAACTCATAGAAAATCATTTTCTATGCATAAGTGAGGAAATCAAGGAACAAAAAATTAATAGATGACAAGGCCATGAATTATTGTGATTGCAGCCTTGAGCATTGGTATCAGCAAACCTGAGTTCATATCATCTCTTCCACTTGAGGATTTCATAATCTTCAGCAAATTAACCTCCCTAAGCCTCAGAACTGTCACCTCAGTGTTATCATGGAGCTGACAATAGTAGCTATTTCATAGAGTAGCTCTTCATGTGTGTGGATGTGTGCTTAATCACACAAGATTTTTTTTTTTTAAAGCAAGATAAATTACATAAAGATAAGAAAAGCAATAGAAAAATTAATAAAATCAAAGATAATTTTCGGAGGGATAACAAAGTGACAAAGCTTTAGATAGACTGAGAAAATGAGAAAAATTAACCCTGAACTTAACCCTAAATGAACCTATGAGTCATGCCATGTGGAGCAGAGACTGACAGGTCATGGTGGATAGATCTGACGGAATGTGGTCCACTGGAGAAGGGAATGGCAAGCCAAACTTCAGTATTCTTGCTTTGAAAACCCCATGATGAGTGTGAAAAGGCCAAAAGACAGGACACTGAAAGATGAACGCCCCAGGTGAGTAGGTGCCCAATATGCTACTGGAGATCAGTGGAGAAATAACTCCAGAAGGAATGAAGAGATGGAGCCAAAGCAAAAACAACATATAGGTTTGGATATGACTTGTGATGGAAATAAAGTCCAATGCTGGAAACAGCAATATTGCATAGGAACCTGGAAGGTTAGGTCCATGAATCAAGGCAAATTAGAAGTGATCAAACAGGAGATGGCAAGAGTGAACATTGACGTTTTAGGAATCAGCAAACTAAAATGGACCAGAATGGGTGAATTTAACTCAGATGACCATTATAACTACTGTGGCAAAGAATTCCTTGTAGAAAAGAAGTAGCCATGATGGTCAACAAAAGAGTCTGAAATGCAGTACTTGGTTGCAATCTCAAAAACGACAGAATGATCTCTGTTCATTTCCAAGGCAAACCATTCAATATCATGGTAATTCAAGTCTATGCCTCAACCAGTAATGCTGAAGAAGCTGAAGTTGAACGGTTCTATGCAGACCTACAAGACCTTCTAGAACTAACACCCAAAAAAGATGTGTTTTTTTTTTTTTCATTATAGTGGACTAGAATGAAAAAGTAGGAAGTCAAGAAACACCTGGGGTAACAGGCAAATTTGGCCTTGGAGTACAGAATGAAGCAGGGCAAAGACTAATAAGAGTTTTGCCAAGAGAACGCCCTGGTCATAGCAAATACCCACTTCCAGCAACACAGGAGAAGACTCTACACACGGACATCACCAGATGGTCGACACCAAAATCAGATTGATTATATTCTTTGTAGCCAAAGATGGAGAAGCTCTATACAGTCAGCAAAAACAAGACTGGGAGCTGACTGTGGCTCAGATCATGAACCCTTTATTGCCAAATTCAGACTTAAATTAAAGAAAGTAGCAAAAACCACTAAACTATTCAGGTATGACCTAAATTAAATCCCTTATGACTATACAGTGGAAGTGACAAATAGATTCAAGGGATTAGATCTGATAGATAGAGTGTCTGAAAAACTATGGATGGAGGTTTGTGACATTGTACAGGAAGCAGTGATCAAGACCATCTCTAAGAAAAAGAAATGCAAAAAGGCAAAATGGTTTTCAGAGGAGGCCTTAAAATAGCTGAGAATAGAAGAGATGTGAAAGGCAAAGGAGAAAAGCAAAGATATGCCCACTTGACTGCAGAGTTTCAAAGAACAGCAAGGAGAGATAAGAAAGCCTTCCTCAGTGATCAGTGCAAAGAAATAGAGGAAAACAATAGAATGGGAAAGACTAGAGATCTCTTCAAGAAAATTAGAGAAACCAAGGGAACATTTCATGCACAGATGGGCACAATTAAGGACAGAAATGGTATGGACCTAACAGAAGCAGAACATATTAAGAAGAGGTGACAAGAATACACAGAACTATACAAAAAAGATCTTCACGACCCAGATAATCATGATGGTGTGATCACTCACTTAGAGCCAGACATCCTGGAAAGCAAAGTCAAGTGGGCCTTAGGAAGCATCACTACAAACAAAGCTAGTGGAGGTGACGGAATTCCAGCTGAGCTATTTCAAATCCTAAAAGATGATGCTGTGAAAGTGCTGCACTCAATATGCCAGCAAATCTGGAAAACTCAGCAGTGGCCACAGGACTGGGAAAGGTCAGTTTTCATTCCAATCCCAAAGAAAGGCAATGACAAAGAATGCTCAAACTACTGCACAATTGCACTCATCTCACACATTAGTAAAGTAATGCTGAAAATTCTCCAAACCAGGCTTCAACAGTACATGAACCGTGAACTTCCAGTTTTAGAAAAGGCAGAGGAACCAGAGGTCAAATTGTCAACATCCGTTGGATTATCGAAAAAGCAAGAGAGTTTCCAGAAAAACATCTCCTTCTGCTTTATTGCCTATGGCAAAGCCTTTGACTATGTGGATCACAACAAACTGTGGAAAATTCTTCAAGTGATGGGAATACCAGACCACCTGACCTACCCCTTGATAAATCTGTATGCAAGTCAGGAAGCAACAGTTAGAACCAGACATGGAACAACAGACTGGTTTCAAATCGGGAAAGGAGTATGTCAAGGCTGTATGTTGTCACCCTGCTTATTTAATTTATATGCAGAACCCCAGTACTCTTGCCTGGGAATCCCATGGATGTAGGAGCCTGGTAGGCTGCAGTCCATGGGGTCTCTAAGAGTCAGGCACAACTGAGCAACTTCACCTTCACTTTTCACTTTCATGCATTGGAGAAGGAAATGGCAACCCACTCCAGTGTTCTCATCCAGAGAATCCCAGGGATGGGGAAGCTGGGGCTTCCATCTATGGGGGTGCACAGAGTTAGACACAACTGACACTACTTAGCAGCAGCAGCAGAAGAAGAACACATCATGAGAAATGCTGGGCTGGATGAAGCACAAGCTGGAATCAAGATTGCCAGGAGAAATATCAATAATGTCAGATATACAGATGACACCACCCTTATGGCAGAAAGTGAAGAAGAACTAAAGAGCCTCTTGATGAAAGTGAAACAGGAGAGTGAAAAAGTTGGCTTAAACCTCAACATTGAAAAAACTAAGACCATGGCATCCTGTCCCATCACTTCATGGCAAATATATGGGGAAACAGTGACAGGCTTTATTTTGGGGGGCTCCAATATCACTGCAGATGGTGACTCCAGCCATGAAATCAAAAGACACTTGCTCCTTGGAATAAAAGTTATGACCAACCTGGACAGTGTATTAAGAAGCAGAGATATTACTTTGCCAACAAAGGTCTGTCTAGTCAAAGCTATGGTTTTTCCAGTAGTCATGTATGGATGTGAGAGTTGGACTATAAAGAAAGCTGAGTGCCGAAGGATTGATGCTTTTGAACTGTGGTGCTGGAGAAGACTCTTGAGAGTCTCTTGGACTGCAAGGAGATCCAACCAGTCCATCCTAAAGGAAATCAGTCCTGAATATTCATTGGAAGGACTGATGTTGAAGTGGAAACTCCAATACTTTGGCCACCTGATATGAAGAACTGACTCATTTGGAAAGACTCTGATGCTGGGAAAGATTGAAGGCAGGAGGAGAAGGGGACGACAGAGGATGAGATGGTTGGATGGTACCACTGACTCAATGTACATGAGATTGAGTAAACTCTGGGAGTTGGTGATGGACAGGGAGGCCTGGTTAGCTGCAGTCCATGGGGTTGCAAAGAGTCAGACATGACTGACCAACTGAACTGAACTGAACTGATACATTTGTCAAAACTCACTGAATTGTAATTTTTATTTATTTTTTAAAAATGTATGTATTTTGCTATTCTGGATCTTTGTTGCTGCACTCGGGCACTTTCTCTTTGCCATAGTGGGGGCTACTCTCTCACTGTGGGGCATGAGCTTCTTATTGCAGGGAGTAATATGTACTTTATATCACTTCAGTCAATATACATCTTGTTCTTATTTTTAAACAGATCACAAGGACCACAATTTACATCCTCCTACTGCAGATGAAAATTGGCCAGAGTTAAGAACCCTGCCTATTTTCAATCTATTTCCTCTTTTGCACCTTAAGTTTTCCTGGCAAATATCAGCATTAAAGTAACTCTAACCATTCTTGTCCAACCATTATATCACACCATACAACCACAAGTTTCTGGGACATAAATGTTGAACACAGATCAAAGAAAAGAATTTATACCAGCTTTTCATATTTGTTCTTGCTCTACAGTATGAAATATTTAGTAACTTTATTATGTCCATGGATTCTCACACAATTCTCATCACATTAAACATGTTTAGATGCTTGAAATAGCAGAAATTATTTGGTAGCATGATCACAATGTCTATGTCCAACAAGGGTGTGCTCAGCTGCATCTGATTCTGCAGTCCCATGCACTGTAGCCCACCAGGCTCCTCTGCTCATGTGACTTTTCCAGGCAAGTATACTGAAGTGGGTTGCCATTTCCTACTCCAAGGGATCTTGCAAACACAGGGATCACACGTATGTCTCTTGCATCTCCTGCATTGGCAGGCAGATTCTTTATCACTAGCACCACCTGGGAAGCCTGCCATCTAGGGTGAATTTTCCGAATTTAATGGGAGAGAGAGATTTGAGTCCTACAATATCAGAAATCTCTATTGACTGTGACATAGATTTTTAATATCATCCCCATGAGAACTCCCCATTCTACACTGCAAGCAAGAAATTACATCATGGAACTCATGAGTAAATAGCACTTAAGGGAACACACGCTTCATTCCTTTCCTCTGTATGATTCACATCACCTCTGCCTTATTAGAGTGGTGGAGCCCAGGATATACTCTCAAACTATTAGGTAATTGTCCCTGAGAAGGACTTACACAAACATAAGCTATGTCATGCTCGTCTTTCCAGAAGGCACAATCAGGCCAATGAAGTGAAGTGAAGTGAAGTGAAGTGAAAGTAGCTCAGTTGTGTCTGACTCTTTGCGACCCCATGGACCATAGAGTCCATGGACTTCTCCAGGCCAGGATACTGGAGTGGGTAGCCTTTCCCTTCTTCAGGGGATCTTCTCAACCCAGGGATCAAACCCAGGTTTCCCACATTGCAGGCAGACAGACTTTACCAGCTGAACCACCAGGGAAGCCCAATCAGGCCAATAGTACACTTGTTTCTGCCCAAAGCTATGTTCCCTCTCTGCATACATTCTCATCAGAAACACAGAAAAAACACTGGCCACCACCACGTCCAGATTATGTTGTGTCAGAATATCTGGGAGATGAGGTTTACACACTCCTGAGGCCTCTGTCAGCTGTCTCTCCTTCAGGGTCAGAAGCCCGAGAAGGAACAGGGCTCCCTCTCAGAAGCGAAAAAGAAGCAACAAAACACTAAACTCCAGTGTTTCACAAATACTTGTGGATGTATTGATAGATGGGGAGGCTTCATCTATCTGTCTAGTAACTGAGGCCCTAGGATGTAAAAATACTGTTTGTGTAGCATGATCCAACTGTTGATCTATTTGGGAATATTATGTGTCAAATTAAGCTTTCTTGGTCTAAAAGAAGTATGTCTTTTGTTATACTTCATTCATAAGAATGTTATTGTGTAAAGTGACTCTGACAGGAAAAACCCATCAGAAATCTCAGAATCTGTGGCCTCAGCAATACCTACTCTTCTTTTGCAACCTTCTCAAGGCATCTTTGATTTCTTGGTTCCTCAGACTGTATATCAAGGGATTCAACATGGGAATCATCACAGTGTAGAAGAATGATGCAAATCTGTCAAAGCTGGAGGAACCACCAGAGCTGTAACTCAAATAGACAAACATACCTGAGGTATAGAAGAGAGTGACTGCTGTCAGGTGGGAAGCACAGGTGTTGAAAGCCTTGGACCTGAAGCTTCCTGTCGTGATCTTCTTGATGGAGATGACAATGTAGACATAGGATATCATGATAATGGAAACATTTACTATCCCAAAGATCATTGTTAATATAACAGTTAAGAGATGTAAAAAGAAAGAGTCAGTGCAGGATAGAACTAACAGCTGGGGCAGGTCACAGAAGAAGTGGTTGATGACATTAGGCCCACAGAAGTGGAGCTGGAGCATGAAACACAATTGGAATACAGTAGCAGAGAGTCCAGCCAAGTAGGATCCCAGCACCATTTGACCGCAGAGAGCGGGTGACTGACTGAATAACAGAGGAGTGGGTTACAAATGGCGGCATATCGGTCATAAGCTATGGCTGTCATGAGGCAAGACTCATTCAACCCCATGGTGGAGAATATGAAATTCTGAATAACACAATCCACATAGGTGATAATTGACCACTCCTGGAAGAATTCGTAGAGCATCTTTGGGGCTGTGGAGGTCACATAGCAGATGTCCATGAAGGACAGGTTACTGAGAAAGAAGTACATGGGGGTGTGGAGGTGGGAGTCCATCCTTATTAAGATGAGAGCGACAGGTTCCAAGTCAGGGTCAAAATGTATATCACCAGGAACACGACAAAGAGCACTACTATGATTCTGGGAAAATCTGAGAATCCCAACAGGATAAAATGAGTGATCTCTGTGATATTTCTTCCTCCAATCATTGGTTTGATGATCCTAAAATCAGAAAAGAGACAAGAGAATACATTGCCTACTCATCAAATGATAGCATTACAGGTCTCATATATACCATATTTTTCCCCATTGAGCACTGGAAAAGTGGAAATGCTCCACTGTCCTAGGGAGACACCCCAGTTTTTCATCTTCAATTGTCAGAAATGCCTTCTCAAGTGTTCAATGGACTACAGAGTCCATGGAGTTCTCCAGGCCAGAATACTGGAGTGGGTAGCCTTTCCCTTCTCCAGGGGGTCTTCCCAACCCATGGATCGAACCCAGGTCTCCTGCATTGCAAGCAGATTCTTTACCAGTTGAGACACCAGGGAAGCCCAAGAAGAGTGGATTGAGTAGCCTATCATTTCTCCAGCAGATCTTCCCAACCCAGGAATTGAACTGGTGTCTCTGCAGTTGCAGAATTTCAGGCAGATTCTTTACCAGCTGAGCCCCAAGGGAAGCCAAATTATTTCATGAGGTCTCACAAAATTAAAAGGCATATTTTTTTAATTGACTGAAACTTTGAAATAAAGCAAAGTCTATCTCTGCCAAAGCAATTGAAATTTTGTGCTTGTGTATGATGAAGAGACCTTTGGTTAAAACAACAGGGATTTTAAAGACCTCTGATGATTTAATATATGTGACTGTTGCTTTATAATAATAAAAGGAAAAGCAGCATCATTTCAGGATAAATTTGAACTAGCCCTTCTTCCCATGATGGTCATCCATAAGGGTTTTCAAAAATTTCTTCTTTGCTCATAAAAAATTACCCTGTTTATGGAGCTGGTTTAGCCCCCAGGATAGGGGGAGGCATGCCAAGGGTGCCATAGATGGAGACCCTACGGTCATCTGATTTCCTGGAACCCAAATGTGGAGGGGCTAGTGGGCGTGCAGATGGCAACACAGATGTTTTATCAATGGTGCTGTATAGATGGAGAAATCTTGAGGCTACTGTAAAAACAAGATGAAAACCAGAATTAGGAGGCTTAAGTCCATATCCTGAGAACACCAGAGAACTCCTGACTCCAGGGAACATTAATTGACAGGAGCTCATCAAACGTCTACATACCTACACGGAAATCAAGCACCTCCCAAGGGCCAACTAGTTCCAGAGCAAGACATACCACACAAATTCTCCAGCAACACAGGGAGACAGTCCTGAGCTTCAGTATACAGGCTGCTCAAACTCATTCCAAACCCACTGACATCTCATAACTCATTACTGGACACCTCATTGCACTCCAGAGAGAAGAAATCCAGCTCCACCCACCAGAACACCAACACAACCTTCCCTAACCAGAAAACCTTGACAAGCCACCCGTACAACCCCACCCACACTGAGGAAACTCCACAATAAAGAGAACTCCACAAACTGCCAGAATACAGAAAGGACACCCCAAACACAGCAATATAAACAAGATGAAGAGACAGAGGAATACCCAGCAGGTAAAGGAACAGAATAAATGCCCACCAAGACCAAACAAAAGAGCAAGAGATAGGGAATCTACCTGATAAAGAATTCCGAATAATGATAGTCAAAATGATCCAAAATCTTGAAAACAAAATGGAATCACAGATAAATAGCCTGGAGACAAGGATTGAGAAGATGCAAGAAAGATTTAACAAAGACCTAGAAGAAATAAAAAAGAGTCAATATATACTGAATAATGCAATAAATGAGATCAAAAACACCCTAGAGGGAACAAATAGTAGAATAATGGATGCAGAAGGTAGGATTAGTGAGGTGAAGATAGAATGGTAGAAATAAATGAATCAGAGAGGAAAAAAGAAAAACAAATTACCATAAATGAGGACAATCTCAGAGACCTCTGGGACAATGTTAAATGCCCCAACATTCGAATCATAGGAGTCCCAGAAGAAGAAGACAAAAAGAAAGACCATGAGAAAATACTTGAGGAGATAATAGTTGAAAACTGTCCTAAAATGGGGAAGGAAATAATCATCCAAGTCCAAGAAACCCAGAGAGTTCCAAAAAGGATAAACCCAAGGCAAAACACCCCAAGGCACAGATTAATCAAATTAACAAAGATCAAGCACAAAGAATAAATATTAAAAGGAGCAAGGTAAAAACCACAAATAACACACAAGGGGATTCTCATAAGGATAACAGCTGATCTTTCAATAGAAACTCTTTAGGCCAGGAGGGAATGGCAGGACATACTTAAAGTGATGAAAGAAAATAACCTATAGCCCAGATTACTGAACCCAGCAAGGATCTCATTCAAATATGAAGGAGAAGTCAAAAGCTTTACAGACAAGCAAAAGCTGAGAGAATTCAGCACCACCAAACCAGCTCTCCAAAAAATGATAAAGGATCTTCTCTAGACAGGAAACACAGAAAGTGTGTATAAACATGAACCCAAAACAATAAAGTAAATGGCAACGGAATCATGCTTATCAATAATTACCTTAAATGTAAATGGGTTGAATGCCCCAACCAAAAGACAATGACTGGCTGAATGGATAAAAAGACCCCTATGTATATAGTTGTCTACAAGAGACCCACATCAAAACAAGGGACACATACAGACTGAAAGTGAAGGTCTGGAAAAAGATATTCCACGCAAATAGAGACAAAAAGAAAGCAGGAGTAGCAATACTCATATCAGATAAAATTGACTTTAAAACAAAGGCTGTGAAAAGAGACAAGGGCACTACATAATGATCAAAGGATCAATCCAAGAAGAAGATATAACAATCATAAATATATATGCACCCAACATAGGAGCACTGTAATATGTAAGACAAATGCTAACAAGTATGAAAGGAGAAATTAACAATAACACAATAATAGTAGGACACTTTAATACCCCAATCACACCTATGGATAGATCAACTAAACAGAAGATTAACAAGGAAACAAACTTTAAATGATACAATAGACCAGTTAGACCTAATTGGTATCTATAGGACATTTCACCCCAAAACAATGAATTTCACCTTTTTTCTCAGCTCACATGGAACCTTCTCAAGGATAAATCACACCCTGGGCCATAAATCTAGCCTTGGTAAATTCAAAATCATTGAAATCATTCCAAGCATCTTTTCTGACCACAATGCAGTAAGATTAGATCTCAATTACAGCAGAAAAACTATTAAAAATTCCAACATGTGGAGGCTGAACTACATGCTGCTGAATAACCAACAAATCACAGAAGAAATCAAAAAGAAATCAAAATATAGAAACAAATGAAAATGAAAACACAACAACACAAAACCTGTGGGACACTGTAAAAGCAGTCCTAAGGGGAAAGTTCATAGCAATACAGGCATACCTCAAGAAACAAGAAAAAAGTCCAATAAATAACCTAACTCTACACCTAAAGCAGCTAGAATAGGAAGAAATGAAGAACCCCAGGGTTAGTAGAAGGAAAGAAATCTTAAAAATTAGGGCAGAAATAAATGCAAAAGAAACAAAAGAGACCATAGCAAAAGTCAACAAAGCCAAAAGCTGGTTCTTTGAGAGGATAAATAAAATTGACAAACCATTAGCCAGACTCACCAAGAAACAAAAGGAGAAAAATCAAATCAATAAAATTAGAAATGAAACTGGAGAGATCACAACAGACAACACAGAAATACAAAGGATCATGAGAGACTACTATCACCAATTATATGCCAATAAAATGGACAACTTGGAAGAAATGGACAAATTCTTAGAAAAGGACAACTTTCCAAAACTGAACCAGGAAGAAATAGAAAATCTTAACAGACCCATCACAAGTATGGAAATTGAAACTGTAATCAGAAATCTTCCAGCAAACAAAGGCCCAGGTCCAGACTGCTTCACAGCTGAATTCTACCAAAAATTCAGAGAACACCTAACACCTATCCTACTCAAACTCTTCCAGAAAATTGCAGAAGAAGGTAAAGTTCCAAACTCATTCTAAGAGGCCACCATCACCATAATACCAAAACCTGACCAAGTAGCCACAGAAAAAGAAAACTACTGGCCAATATCACCGATGAACATAGATGCAAAAATCCTCAAGAAAATTCTAGCAATCAGAATTCAACAACACATTAAAAAGATCATGCATCATGACCAAGTGGGCTTTATCCCAGGGGAGCAAAGATTCTTTAATATCCACAAATCAATAAATGTAATACACCACATTAACAAATTGAACAATAAATGCCTTATGATTATTTCAATAGATGCAGAGAAAGCCTTTGATGAAATTCAGCATCCATTTATGATAAAAACTCTCCAGAAAGCAAGAATAGAAGGAACATACCTCAACATAATAAAAGCTATATATGACAAACCCACAGCAAACATTATCCTCAATACTGAAAAATTGAAAGCATTTCCCACAAAGTCAGGAACAAGACAAGGGTGCCCACTTTCACTATTACTATTCAACACAGTTTTGGAAATTTTGGCCACAGAAATCAGAGCAGAAAAAGAAATAAAAGGAATCCAAATTGGAAAAGAAGAAGTAAAACTCTCACTGTTTGCAGATGACATGATCCTCTACATAGAAAACCCTAAAGACTCCACCAGAAAATTACTAGAGCTAATCAATGAATATAGTAAAGCTGCAGGACATAAAATCAACACACAGAAAACCCTTGCATTCCTATACACTAATAATGAGAAAACAGAGAAATTAAGGAAAAAATTCCATTCACCATTGCAACGAAAAGAATAAAAACTTAAGAATACATCTACCTAAAGAAACAAAAGACCTACATATAGAAAACTATAAAACACTGGTGAAAGAAATCAAAGACAACACTAATGGATGGAGAAATATACCGTGTTCATTGGATTGGAAGAATCAATATAGTGAAAATGAGTATACAACCCAAAGCAATCTATAGATTCAATGCAATCCCAATCAAGCTAGCAACAGTATTTTTCACAGCGCTAGAACAAATAATTTCACAATCTGTATGGAAATACAAAAACCCTAACCCTAACCTCAAATAGCCAAAGAAATCTTGAGAGAAAAGAATGGAACTGGAGGAATCAACCTGCCTGACTTGAGGCTCTATTAAAAAGCCACAGTCATTAAGACAGTATGGTACTGACACAAAGACAGAAATATAGATCAATTGAACAAAACAGAAACCCCAGAGATAAATCCATGCACCTATGAACACCTAGGCAAACCATTCAATATCACAGTAATCCAAGTCTATGTCCCAACTAGTAACACTGAAAAACCTGAAGTTGAATATTTCTATGCAGACCTACAAGACTTTTTAGAACTAACACCCAAAAAAGATGTCCTTTTCATCATAGGGGATTGGAATGCAAAAGTAGGAAGTCAAGAAACACCTGGGGTAACAGGCAAATTTGGCCTTGGAATACAGAATGAAGCAGGGCAAAGAGTTTTGCCAAGAGAATGCACTGGTCATAGCAAACATCCTCTTCCAACAACACAAGAGAAGACTCTACACATGGACATCACCAGATGGTCAACACCTGAAATCAGATTGATTATATTCTTTGTAGCCAAAGATGGAGAAGCTCTCTACAGTCAGCAAATATAAGACTGGGACTGACTGTGGCTCAGATCATGAACTCCTTATTGCCAAATTCATATTTAAATTGAAGAAAGTAGGGAAAGCCACTAGACCATTCAGTTCAGTTCAGTTCAGTTCAGTCGTTCAGTTGTGTCCGACTCTTTGTGACCCCATAAATCTCAACAAGCCAGGCCTCCCTGTCCATCACCAACTCCCGGAGTTCACTCAGACTCACGTTCATTGCGTCAGTGATGCCATCCAGCCATCTCATCCTCTGGCGTCCCCTTCTCCTCCTGCCCCCAATCCCTCCCAGCATCACAGTCTTTTCCAATGAGTCAACTCTTCTCATAAGGTGGCCAAAGTACTGGAGTTTCAGCTTTAGCATCATTCCTTCCAAAGAAATCCCAGGGCTGATCTCCTTCAGAATGGACTCGTTGAATCTCCTTGCAGTCCAAGGGACTCTCAAGTCTTCTCCAACACCACACTTCAAAAACATCAATTCTTTGGCGCTCAGCGCTCTACACAGTCCAACTCCCACATCCATACAGGACCACAGGAAAAACCATAGCCTTGACTAGACGGACCTTAGTTGGAAAAGTAATGTCTCTGCTTTTTAATATGCTATCTAGGTTGGTCATAACTTTCCTTCCAAGGAGTAAGTGTCTTTTAATTTCATGGCTGCAGTCACAATCTGCAGTGATTTTGGAGCCCCAAAAAATAAAGTCAGCTACTGTTTCCACTGTTTCATCAACAGTGGAAGCCCATGAAGTAATGGGACCGGGTGCCATGATCTTCGTTTTCTGAATGTTGAGCTTTAAGCCAACTTTTTCACTCTCCTCTTTCACTGTCATCAAGAGCCTTTTTAGTTCCTCTTCTCTTTCTGCCATAAGGGTGGTGTCATCTGCATATATGAGGTGATTGATATTTCTCCCGGCAATCTTGATTCCACCTTGTGCTTCTTCCAGCCCTACGTTTCTCATGATGTACTCTGCATAGAAGTTAAATAAGCAGGGTGACAATATACAGCCTTGACGTACTCCTTCCTATTTGGAACCAGTCTGTTGTTCCATGGCCAGTTCTAACTGTTGCTTCCTACCTGCATACAGATTTCTCAAGAGGCAGGTCAGGTGGTTTGGTATTCCCATCTCTTTCAGAATTTTCCACAGTTTATTGTGATCCACACAGTCAAAGGCTTTTGCATAGTCAAGAAATAGACATTTTTCTTGAAGTCTCTTGCTTTTTTGATGATCCAGCAGATGTTGGCAATTTGATCTCTGGTTCCTCTTCCTTTTCTAAAACCAGCTTGAACATCTGGAAGTTCACGGTTCATGTATTGCTGAAGCCTGGCTTGGAGAATTTTGAGCATTACTTTACTAGCATGTGAGATGAGTGCAATTGTGCAGTAGTTTGAGCATTCTTTGGCATGGCCTTTCTTTGGGATTGGAATGAAAACTGATCTTTTTCAGTCCTGTGGCCACTGCTGAGTTTCCAAGTTTGCTGGCATATTGACTGCAGCACTTTCAAAGCATCATCTTCCAGGATTTGAAATAGCTCAGCTGGAATTCCATCACCTCCCCTAGCTTTGTTCGTAGTAATGCTTTCTAAGGCCCATGTGACTTCACATTCCAGGATGTCTGGCTCTAAGTCCGTGATCACATCATCGTGATTATCTGAGTCATGAAGATCTCTTTTGTACAGTTCTTCTGTGTATTCTTGCCACCTCTTCTTAATATCTTCTGGTTCTGTTAGGTCCATACCATTTCTGTCCTTTATCGAGCCCATCTTTACATGAAATGTTCCCTTGGTATCTCTAATTTTCTTGAAGAGATCTCTAGTCTTTCCCATTCTGTTGTTTTCCTCTATTTCTTTGCATTGATCGCTGAGGAAGGCTTTCTTATCTCTTCTTGCTATTCTTTGGAACTCTGCATTTAGATGCTTACATCTTTCCTTTTCTCCTTTGCTTTTCACTTATCTTCTTTTCACAGCTACTTGTAAGGCCCCCTCAGACAGCCATTTTGCTTTTTTGCATTTCTTTTCCATGGGGATGGTCTTGATCCCTGTCTCCTGTACAATGTCATAACCTCTTTCCATAGTTAATCAGGCACTCTATCAGATCTAGGCCCTTAAATCTATTTCTCACTTCCAGTGTATAATCATAAGGGATTTGATTTAGGTCATACCAGAATGGTCTGGTGTCTTTCCCTAGTTTCTTCAATTTAAGTCTGAACTTGGTAATAAGGAGTTCATGATCCGAGCCACAGTCAGCTCCCAGTCTTGTTTTTGTTGACTGTATAGAGCTTCTCCATCTTTGTCTGCAAAGAACATAATCTGATTTCTGTGTTGACCATCTGGTGATGTCCATGTGTAGAGTCTTCCCTTGTGTTGTTGGAAGAGGATGTTTGCTATGACCAGTGCATTTTCTTGGAAAAACTCTATTAGCCTTTGCCCTGTTTCATTCTGTATTCCAAGGCCCAATTTGCCTGTTATTCCAGGTGTTTCTTGACTTCCTACTTTTGCATTCCAGTCCCCTATAATGAAAAGGACATCTTTTTGGGGTGTTAGTTCTAAATGGTCTTATAGGTCTGCATAGAACCGTTCAACTTCAGCTTCTTCAGCATTACTGTTTGGGGCATAGACTTGGATTACTGTGATATTGAATCGTTTGCCTTGGAAACGAACAGAGATCATTCTGTCGTTTTTGAGATTGCATCCAAGTACTGCATTTCGGACTCTTTTGTTGACCATGATGGCTATTCCATTTCTTCTGAGGGATTTCTGTCCGCGGTAGTAGATATAATGGTCATCTGAGTTAAATTCTCCCATTCCAGTCCATTTCAGTTCGCTGATTCCTAGAATGTCGACATTCACTCTTGCTATCTCTTGTTTGGCCACTTCCAATTTGCCTTGATTCATGGACCTGACATTCCAGGTTCCTATGCAATATTGCTCTTTACAACCTCGGACCTTGTTTCTATCACCAGTCACATCCACAGCTGGGTATTCTTTTTGCTTTGGCTCCATCCCTTCATTCTTTCTGGGTTTTTTTCTCCACTGATCTCCAGTAGCATATTGGGCATCTACTGACCTGGGGAGTTCCTCTTTCAGTATCCTATCATTTTGCCTTTTCATACTGTTCATGGGGTTCTCAAGGCAAGAATACTGAAGTGGTTTGCCATTCCCTTCTCCAGTGGACCACGTTCTGTCAGACCTCTCCACCATGACCCGCCCGTCTTGGGTTGCCCCACGGGCATGGCTTGGTTTCATTGAGTTGACAAGGCTGTGGTCCTAGTGTGATTAGATTGACCAGTTTCCTGTGAGTATGGTTCCAGTGTGTCTGCCCTCTGATGCCCTCTTGCAACACCTAGCATCGTACTTGGGTTTCTCTTACCTTGTGTGTGGTTTATCTCTTCAAGGCTGCTCCAGGAAAGTGCAGCCACTGCTCCTTACCTTGGACGAGGTATACCTCCTCACTGCACCCTTCCTGAACTTCAATGTGGGATAGCTCCTCTAGGCCCTCCTGCACCCACTCAGCCACTGCTCCTTGGATGTGGGGTTGGTCTTCCCGGCCGCCGACCCTGGCCTCAGGTGTGGGGTAGCACCTCTCGGCCGCTGCCCCTGACCTCGGACGTGGGGTAGCTCTTCTCAGCTGCCACCCCTGACCTCGGACGTGAGTAGCTCTTGTCGGCTGTTCCCACGCTGTCGCAGCCTGGCACTCTCAGCTGCTGCCCCTGACGTCAGATGTGGGGTAACTCCTCTTGGCTACAGCCCTTCGAGCATAGGGTCCTCCCAGCTTCTGCCCCTGACCTCGAATGTGGGGTACCTCCTCTCGGCCGCACTTTGTGCACCAGTCGCAGCTGCCCGCTTCAGTACACTGGTCGCAGCCGGGTATGACCTAAATCAAATTCTTTATGATTATACAGTGGAAGTGAAAAATAGCTTTAAGGGATTAGATTTGATACATAGAGTGTCTGATGATCTATGGATGGAGGTTCGTGACATTGTACAGGAGACAGAGATCAAGACCATCCCCATGGAAAAGAAATGCAGAAAAGCAAAATGGCTGTCTGGGGAGGCTTTACAGATAGCTGTGAAAAGAAGAGAAGAGAAAAGCAAAGGAGAAAAGGAAAGATATAAGCATATAAATGCAGAGTTCCAAAGAATAGCAAAAAGAGATAAGAAAGCCTTCCTCAGCAATCAATCCAAAGAAATAAAGGAAAACGATAGAATGGGAAAGACTAGAGATTTCTTCAAGAAAATTAGAGATACCAAGGGAACATTTCATGCAAATATGGGTTCGATAAAGGACAGAAATGGTATGGACCTAACAGAAGCACAAGATATTAAGAAGAGATGGCAAGAATACACAGAAGAACTGTACAAAAAAGATCTTCATGACCCAGATAATCACGATGGTGTGATCACTGACTTAGATCCAGACATCCTGGAATGTGAAGTCAAGTGGGCCTTAGAAAGCATCACTACAAACAAAGCTAGGGGAGGTGATGGAATTCCAGCCTAGCTATTTCAAATCCTAGAAGATTATGTTGTGAAAGTGCTGCAGTCAGTATGCCAGCAAATCTGGAATACTCAGCAGTGGTCACAGGACTGGAAAAGATCAGTTTTCATTCCAATCCCAAAGAAAGGCAATGCCAAAGAATGCTCAAACTACTGCACAATTGCACTCATCTCACATGCTAGTAAAATAATGCTCAAAATTCTCCAAGCCAGGCTTCAGTAATACGTGAACCATGAACTTCCAGATGTTCAAGCTGGTTTTAGAAAAGGAAGAAGAACCAGAGATCAAATTGCCAACATCTGCTGGATCATGGAAAAAGCAAGAGAGTTCCAGAAAAACATCTATTTCTGCTTTCTTGACTATCCAAAAGCCTTTGACTGTGTGGATCACAATAAACTGTGGAAAATTCTGAAAGAGATGGGAATACCAGACCACCTGACCTGTCTCTTGAGAAACCTATATGCAGGTAAGGAAGCAACAGTTAGAACTGGCCATGGAACAACAGACTGGTTCCAAATAGGAAAAGGAGTACGTCAAGGCTGTATATTGTCACCCTGCTTATTTAACTTCTATGCATAGTACATTATGAGAAACGCGGGTTTTGAAGAAGCACAAGGTGGAATCAAGATTGCCGGGAGAAATGTCAATCACCTCATATATGCAGATGACACCACCCTTATGGCAGAAAGTGAAGAGGAACTAAAAAGCCTCTTGATGACAGTGAAAGAGGAGAGTGAAAAAGTTGGCTTAAAGCTCAACATTCAGAAAACTAAGATCATGGCATCTGGTCCCATCACTTCATGGCAAATAGATGGAGAAACAGTGAAAACAGTGTCAGACTTTATTTTTTGAGGCTCCAAAATCACTGCAGATGGTGATTGTATCCATGAAATTAAAAGACACTTACTCCTTGGAAGGAAAGTTATGACCAACCTAGATAGCATATTCAAAAGCAGAGACATTACTTTGTCAACAAAGGTCTGTCTAGTCAAGGCTATGGTTTTTCCAGTGGTCATGTATGAATTTGAAATTTGGACTGTGAAGAAAGCTGAACACCGAAAAATTGATGGTTTTGAACTGTGATGTTGGAAAAGACTCTTGAGAGTCCCTTGGACTGCAAGTAGATCCAACCAGTCCATCCTAAAGGAGATAAGTCCTGGGTGTTCTTTGGAAGGACTGATGTTAAAGCTGAAACTCCAATACTTTGACCACCTCATGAGAAGAGCTGACTCATTGGAAAAGCCCCTGATGCTGGGAGGGATTGGGGGCAGGAGGAGAAAGGGACGCCAGAGGATGAGATGGCCTGGATGGCATCATTGACTCGATGAACATGAGTCTGGGTGAACTCTGGGAGTTGGTGATGGACAGGGAGGCCTGGCATGCTGCATTTCATTGGGTCGCAAAGAGTCGGACATGACTGAGTGACTGAACTGAACTGATGGACACTTTATCTTTGACAAAGGGGGCAAGAATATACAATGGAGAAAAGACAATCACTTTAACAAGTGATGCTGGGAAAACCAGTCAACCACCTGTAAAAGAATGAAACTATAACACTTTCTAATACCATACAGAAAAATAAACTCAAAATGGAGTACAGATCTAAATATAAGACCAGAAATTATAAAACTCCTAGAAGAGAACATAGGGAAAACACATGAACCACAGCAGGATCCTCTATGACCCACCTCCCAGAATATTGGAAATAAAAGCAAAAATAAACAATGGGACCTAATTAAAATAAAATCTTCTGCACACCAAAGGAAACTATAAGCAAGGTGAAAAGATAGCCTTCAGAATGGGAGAAAATAATAGCAAATGAAGCAACTGACAAAGAATTAATCTCAAAAATACATAAGCATCTCCTGCAGCTCAATTCCAGAAAAATAAATGACCCAATAAAAAAAATGGGCCAAAGAACTAAACAGACATTTCTCCAAAGAAGACATACAGATGGCTCACATACACATGAAAAGATGCTCAACATCACTTATTATTAGAGAAATGCAAATCAAAACCACAATGAGGTCCCATTTCACACCAGTCAGAATGGCTGCGATCCAAAAGTCTACAAGCAATAAATGCTAGAGAGGGTGTGGAGAAAGGGGAACCCTCTTACACCTTTGGTGGGAATGCAAACTAATACAGCTACTATGGAGAATAGTGTGGAGTTTCGCTTAAAAAAACTGGAAATAGAACTGCAATACAACCCAGCAATCCCACTGCTGGGCATACACACCAAGGAAACCAGAATTGAAAGAGACACGTGAACCCCAACGTTCATTGCAACACTGTTTATAATAGCCAGGACATGGAAGAAACCTAGATGTCCATCAGCAGACTAATGGATAAGAAACCTGTTGTACATTTAAACAATGGAGTATTATTCAGCCATTAAAAAGAATACATTTGAATCCGTTCTAATGAGGTGGATGAAACTGGAGCCTATTATACAGAGTTAAGTAAGTCAGAAAGAAAAACATCAATACAGTATACTAATGCATATATATGGAATTTAGAAAGATGGTAACAATAACCCTGCATGCGAGACAGCAAAAGAGATACAGATGTATAGAACAGTCTTTTGGACTCTGTGGGAGAGGGTGGGATGATTTGGGAGAATGGCATTGAAACATGTATAATATCATATGTGAAACAAATCACCAGTCCAGGTTCGATGCATGATACAGGATGCCTGGGGCTGGTGCACTGGGATGGATGACCCAGAGGGATGGTATGGGGAGGGAGATGGGAGGGGGTTCAGGATGGGGAACACGTGTACACCTGTGGCGGATTCATGTTGATGTATGGCAAAACCACTACAATATTGTAAAGTAATTAGCCTCCAATTAAAATAAATAAATTTGTATTAAAAAAACAGTTATTGGATATATTAAAAAATTACCCTGTTTATAATAACATCTCAATTTTTTTACATATATATTCAACACATCATTTCCAAAATAGTCTGAAATTTATCTTAATTTATACTCCCAATAAAATTTGGTAGAGCAAAGCATGTGTGCCCAATAGTTACAAAATCAGTCTTCTTAGGGAAGCCTCGTACAAACTGTTCTAAAGGGAGCCTAGTACATCTCACTACTAGCCCCAATTATTGTCCTAATATTCAAATATTCTACTTGTTAGGCACCATCAGTTCAATGGACATGAGTCTGAGCAAATGCCAGGAGACAGTGAAGGACAGGGAGGCCTGGTGTGCTGCAGTCCATGGGGTTGCAAAGAGTCAGACATGACTGAGCGACTGAACAACAACAAGGAAACAATAAGCTCCAACTCAGAGATTTAGTTCTTGGTGACATAATCAAGATGACAACATAGGTCCTTCCTGACTTCAGTTCCCCTCACCAGAAAAAAGAAAAGTGAAAGTCACTCAGCCATGTCTGACTCTCTGTGACCCCCTGGACTAAAGCCTGCCAGGCTCCTCTATCCATGGAATTCTCCAGGCCAGAATACTGGAGTGGGTAGCCTATCCC
Organism: Bos mutus; assembly: GCF_027580195.1. Classification (NCBI taxonomy): domain Eukaryota; kingdom Metazoa; phylum Chordata; class Mammalia; order Artiodactyla; family Bovidae; genus Bos; species Bos mutus. The sequence goes on along the minus strand of NC_091631.1, from coordinate 1,387,383 downwards.
TTCTCCAGAGGAACTTCCTGTCCCAGGAATCGAAACAGGTCCCTGCATTGCAGGTGGATTCTTTCCCAGCTGAGCTACCAGGGAAGCCCCAACACAAAAATAATTAGCAGTTATTTATAGGCACGTACCAATGAAAAAATCCTAAAGCACAGGAATGAGGCTGAACTAGAGAGATGGAGAAAAACCACATTAGATGGGTAGAGGACCAGATACGTTTGATTGCATTGCCCCTCTCCTAGCTACACCAAGAGCACCCTTTAGGGCTATGGTTTCTTTATGGAAAAGAGAGAGAGCCCACTGTGGACCTCCAGCTCCCCCGGCATTACGGGTCACTCCTTAGGAAGACCTTCTCTGGTCTCATGTCCTAGAAACCATGCAGGAATCTGTGGGGTGTGACCACTGAGAATCACACTATGACAGAGAAGGGAGACCCGCCTTGGAACAGTCAGGGCTTGGATCTTGGCAGACTGAGTTCCAGCAGTTTTGCCTGATTTGGGACCCCGAAAAATGAGCCTTGCCATCCTGGGAGCCTCTTCTCCTGCACCTATGATTCATAACCCCATCTACTACTGAGGTTATTCAAGCATGGCTAGAACACTCAGAAAATTCCATGACCCAGGAGTGCTTGAGTAGTGTCCAGACAGGAGCTCTGCCCATTTGCATGGCCCCATCTGGCCAGAGAACTTTGTGTGCAGTTCTTCCTAATTTGTTTCCCAAACAAGGAGCCTTGCCAGTCTTGGGCCTGTTCTGTGGTCATGTACAGGCAAGAAGAATAATGTATAGTCCTAACCACTCTGAACACAACCTTCAGACCCAGCGTCCAGGAGAACTAACTGAAGCATGTGGGAAACTGCATAGCCCATCCCACAGCCCTGCTTACAGTAGCATGTGAGCAGAGAGCCCGACCTCTCTGCCTCTCTGCAGAGCAAAGCCGTGCCCCCACGTGACCAAGGAACTCGGTGTACAGTTCTTCTGATTTGGGTCCCCAGTTGGTGGGTCACAACAGCCTTGGAGCCCATTCTGCAGCCCTGTCCAGGTTATGAAGTTAATTCCCAGCCCTACCTCCTGCTGGATAGAGTACTCAGTCCTGCTTAGCTCAGAAACCTGGCCTGAGAATCCAGGGAAGAAGAGACGCCGTCCTAATGCTACTCTTGGCCAAGAAACCAAGAAAGCAATCACATCAACTACTCCTGGCCAGCAGCATCTGCACCCCAGCCTCAGAGCCTGGGCAATGTCCTCACCCCAAAAAAGACTTTGATCAGTATCAGTTCAGTTGCTCGGTCATGTCCGACTCTTTATGACCCCACGGACTGCAGCATGCCAGGCTTCCCTGTCTATCACCAACTCCCGGAGTTTACTCAAACTCATGTTCATTGAGTCAGTGATGACGTCCAATCATCTCATCCTCTGTCGTCCCCTTCTCCTGCTGCCTTCAATCTTTCCCAGCATCAGGGTCTTTTCAAATGAGTCAGCTGTTCACATCAGGTGGCCAAAGGACTGGAGTTTCAGCTTCAACATCAGTCCTTCCAAAGAATATTCAGGACTTATTTCCTTTAGGATGGACTGGTTGGATCTCCTTGCTGTCCAAGGGACTCTCAAGAGTCTTCACCAACACCACAGTTCAAAAGCATCAATTCTTCAGCATGCAGCTTTCTCTATAATCCAACTCTCATATCTGTACATGACCACTGGAAAAACCATGGCTTTGACTAGATGGACCTTTGCTAGCAAAGTAATGTCTCTGCTTTTTAATATGCTGTCTAGGTTGGTCATAACTTTCCTTCCAAGGAGCAAGTGTCTTTTAATTTCATGGTTGCAGTCACCAACTGCAGTGATTTTGAGCCCCCCAAAATAAAGTCTGTCACTGTTTCCATTGTTTCCCCATCTATTTGCCATGAAGTGATGGGACCAGATGCCATGATCTTAGTTTTCTGAAAGTTGAGTTTTAATCCAGTTTTTTCACACTCCTCTTTCACTTTCACCAAGAGGCTCTTTAGTCCTTCTTCACTTTCTTCCATAAGATTGGTGTCATCTGCATTTCTGACGTTATTGATATTTCTCCCGGCAATCTTGATTTCAGCTTGTGCTTCATCCAACCCAGATTTTGATAGCTAGCCCAATTGATCAAGGTCACTGCCAGATGATCTATCTAGAACTCCAAGCTGAGCTGACTGGGGAAGGGCTGTCTCTACTAAAACAAGCCTGGAAAATCTGGAAGTAGAGATCATTTATGCAAACATGCAGACACTAACAAAGGAATCAAGGATCATGAAAAATTAGATAAATATGACACCACTAAAGGAAACTTATAAAGCTTTAATAGCTTTATAAGAATCTGCTGGCCAAGAATCCACATGCAATGTGGGAGACCTGGGTTCGATCCCTGAATTGAGAAGATCCAGTGGAAAAGAGAAGAGCTACACACTCCAGTATTCTAGCCTGGAGAATTCCATGAACTGTAAAGTCCATGGGGTTGCAAAGAGTCAGACATGACTGAGTGACTTTCACTAAAGAAATAAAGATCTATAAATGGTCTGACAAAGAACTCAGCATAATTCTCTTTTAAAAGTTCGGTGAAATATAAAACCCATAAACAGACAACCGGATGAAATTAAGAAAACAATGCATTAACAAAATGAATAAAATGTGTTTAACAAAGAAAGAGAAACCAAAAAAAAAAAAAAAAAATCCTAGAGTTGAAGAAATCAATAGAGACTTTTAACAGCACACTCAATAAAACAGGAGGGAAAACAATGAAAAAGAGTTAAGAAAGCCTAAGAGATTTATTATGGGACAACATCACCATCAAGACAAAAGACCTGTGCATTAGCTAATCTCTCTCTCTCTCTCATGCACATTGCATGTGAACTAAATACAAAGGCCAAAAGTAATGAATGGTATGGTTTTTATTTTCTCCTTTACTTGTATATTGTTTTTCAACTTTCTGCAACTCCTATATTTATAATAAGAACAAGTTACTAAGATATATGCATCTTTAATCCTTAATAGCAAAGGGAGACAGAGAGACAGGGAGAGGGAAAATGACAGAGAGAACGAGGAAGAATGTCAGAGACAATAGATTTTCCACACTTTTACCTACTGGCTGTGCAACACTTAGCTAGTTATTACCTCCCAGTTGCCTCATCTATAAATGGGGCTAATAATCCTTTACCACCTCACTGGGTTGTTGCAGGGACTGAATGACATAAAGGGTTCAAAACAGTAAGAGATGAATGAATGTTAGTGGTTGTCATTTCCATGATCATTCCTCACCATAAAGGGAAAAATAAGTCAGAACTAATCCTGAAGTAGCAAGGAGTTCTTCATAAAATTAGTTCCTAAATTAAATGAGTTCTAAACCTAGACTCCAGAATATTGTTAATAAGTGATTATGTTTATTTCTATATTGTATTATTTCCCAGTCAGCGAAATGGTAAGCTCCGATTTCTGCTTTTTATGTTCCACCAACACCAAGTAGAGTGGAACTTGTGATATTCACTATAGACAGCATGTAGACTAGTGGATGGAGAAGGAAATGGCAACCCACTCCAGTGTTCTTGTCTGGAGAATCCCAGGGATGGGGGAGCCTGATGGACTGCCGTCTATGGGGTCGCACAGAGTTGGACACGACTGAAGCGACTTAGCAGCAGCAGCAGCAGCAGACTAGTGGAGAGATTATGCTATGTGCATCTCATATACTAATATTTGTATTACTCAGTAAATAGATGCTGGATATGTTAAGAAGTAATTCTTTAACCCATTTTTGGATATGAAAGTAAAAATACATTTGTTTCATTTCAATTTATACTTTCATGAACTTTAAAATCTTTCTGTTTACTCTTATAAGAATACTGCCAACATATTCTCACCCATTCTGTCCAAGATGTGTAGAATTCCATGAAAATATTTTGAAAGTATAAACTCTCACCCACATTCCCAGTATATCAACACAATTAATCAGTTCAGTGGAAGTAAGTCCAGCTTTTGACCAATCACTCACAGTGAAATCTTTCATCTTCTCAATACATTCTAGGAACAGACTCAGCCTCAACTAAAGTTATCTATGTAACCCATATCTGCCAGAAAAGAATGATGAGCTGTGTGTGGTTTCACTTATCCCCGATAAAATTTATCCTAAAAATTTATGTTGTTAAAATTTGGAAAACTGCAGGAAAAGCAAATATCCTGTAATATAGTCACTCTCTTCGAATGAACCTTTCTGTATGTGTTCACCAGCTTTCAAGATGGTTTGTAGCAGAAAAGGTGACTGATGTAAATATTGGTTGGAGATTTTCACTAGGGAGATATAGCCTATTAAAACTTTTTCCAAATCTTATCCACTAAGGACATGGTCATTTGCAAGGTTGTGCAGCGTACAAAGTCAGGTTAAGAAAGCCAAGAATGTTGCTGCATAAAAAAGGACAATGTAAGGAAGAAAAGACTAAAAGTGACATTTAAGCCAACACTACCTGTACTTGCAGTGGGGAATCTCTGATGTCTGTTTCATCCAAGCTCTGGTCTCCAAACCCCCAAATTATTCAAAATAATAGTGGACAGCTACTTAAAGTATTTCAAAAGCCCAGTGGAATGGTACTTGAGTACTTTTCCATAGCATTATGGCATGACCAGCTGGACTTTTCTTACACAGAAATAAGGAATCACAGCTGTATATTGAAGTGGAACTCAAATTCATTATTATCTTTTACAAGCATGCTCAGCAAGCATAAATTTAAAGGGTCCTTGGGATGGATAAAGTTGGGAAACACAGGCAAGCATTTCTGAGCTTAGGAAATTCCCCTGAAATTCAGTAAACTATTAGTTAAATTCAGCACTCAGTTAACTTGTACAACGTGTTGGGCTTCACAGACATCATTTCATTTGAGTCTCAGTGATCTTATTACCCCTATTTTACCAGTGAAAAAGAGACGGTAACAGAGTTCAAAATTATATCCTTGGGAAATTGCAGAACTAGATCTCAACAGTTGTCTCTCACTACAGAGTGAGACCTGAAATTTTAAGTTAGAGATTATCCTTGTCACTGAAAATCAGAGAATTTGTGTAAGGAGAAAGGGAACCTAAGGACGAGCTTAGGAGGTCATGGACCTGCGGGAGGGGGAAGAGTTGAAGAAAGAAAGAAACAGGACTAAAAACCTTTCTCTCTGAAGATTCACATAGCTATAGAGATAGCACAAAATCCACTCTTCTGTATAAATCTTGCCTTCTCACCTTGACTCAGATCCCCCAGAATGACAGAGCTCTTGCCAAACATTGAAATCGTCTATCTCCCCAAATTTTTCAGATGGGGCCTATTCAGTCAAAGATGGACTCTTGTGTCCATGAGCTGGCTGTTCACTCACAGCCAGAGACAACGCCACACGGGGGATACTCTTAAATGTGTTAATAACGGCAGAGGTGAAATGGAAAGGACAATTAGGGAAAGAAAACTCTCCAGGCACTTGCTCTCTGGAGTCATGGTTGTCATGGAGTCTTTGTCCCTGCTAATTTCATGCTCGATTTTACTCTGTCCCTTCTGGATCCATTCCCCACTTCCCCATAGTCCAATCATGATCATTTGATTATAACTTTTCTTTTAATGAACTTGGAGTCATTAGAGCTGGAGATCCCTGGACCTAGGGATTATCTAGTTCAATGCATTCAATTTCCAGGTGAGGACCTGAAGCCAGTGCAGCTAAGGGATTTGCTCAAGATAACATAACCAGTTGGTAAATTGCATGAAAAACCATAAACGTGTCCTTTCTGTTTACAAAGCACTTTATTTTAGATATATGCATACACATATTTTTTCAATTGCCTTAACTGAATCAATCATCATAGCAGCCCCGTGAGGCAGTCAAGATGATGCCATTTTCTATGCATAAGTGAGGAAATCAAGGCAATAAGGAACAAAAAATTAATAGATGACAAGGCCACGAATTACTGTGGTTACAACAATGAGCATTGATATCAGCAAATCTGAGTTCATATCATCTTTTAGACTTGAGGAGTTCATAATCTTCAGCAAATTAACCTCCTAAGCCTCAGAACTGTCACCGCAGTGTTATCATGGAGCTGACAATAGTAGCTATTTCATAGAGTAGCTCTTCATGTGTGTGGATGTGTGCTTAATCACACAAGATTTTTTTCAAAGCAAGATACATTATATAAAGATAAGAAAAGCAATAGAAAAATTAATAAAATCAAAGATAATTTTCAGAGGGATAACAAAGTGACAAAGCTTTATATAGACTGAGAAAATGAGAGAAATTAACCCTGAACTTAACCCTAAATGAACCTATGAGCCATGCCATGTGGAGCCAGCCAAGAATGACAGGTCATGGTGGAGAGGTCTGACAGAATGTGGTCCACTGGAGAAGGGAATGGCAAGCCAAACTTCAGTATTCTTGCCTTGAGAATCCCATGAACAGTGTGAAAAGGCAAAAAGACAGGACACTGAAAGATGAACTCCCCAGGTCAGTAGGTGTCAATATGGAGATCAGTGGAGAAATAACTCCAGAAAGAATGAAGAGATGGAGCCAAAGCAAAAACAACATATAGTTGTGGATGTAACTTGTGATGGAAGTAAAGTCCAATGCTGTAAAGAGTAATATTGCATAGGAACCTGGAATGTTAGGTCCATGAAGCAAGGCAAATTAGAAGTGATCAAAAAGGAGATGGCAAGGGTGAACATTGGCATTTTATGAATCAGCGAACTAAAATGGACCAGAATGGGTGAATTTAACTCAGATGACCATTGTATCTACTGCTAAGTCGCTTCAGTCATGTCCGACTCTGTGCAACCCCATAGACGGCAGCCCACCAGGCTCCCCCGTCCCTGGGATTCTCCAGGCAAGAACACTGGAGTGGGTTGCCATTTCCTTCTCCAATGCATGAAAGTGAAAAGTGAAAGTGAAGTCGTTCAGTCGTGTCCGACCCTCAGCGACCCCATGGACTGCAGCCTACCAGGCTCCTCCGTCCATGGTATTTTCCAGGCAAGAGTACTGGAGTGGGGGTGCCATTGCCTTCTCCATTGTATTGTATCTACTACTGCGGCCAGGAATCCCTTAGAAGAAATGGAGTGGCCATCATGGTCAACAAAAGAGTCTGAAATGCAGTACTTGGATGCAATCTCAAAAACGACAGAATGACCTCTGTTCATTTCCAAGGCAAACCATTCAATATCATGGTAATTCCAGTCTATGCCCCAACCAGTAATGCTGAAGAAGCTGAAGTTGAACGGTTCTATGCAGACCTACAAGACCTTCTAGAACTAACACCCAAAAAAGATGCTTTTTTTCATTATAGGGGACTGGAATGCAAAAGTAGGAAGTCAAGAAACACCTGGAGTAACAGGCAAATTTGGCCTTGGAGTACAGAATGAAGCAGGGCAAAGACTAATAAGAGTTTTGCCAGGAGAACGCCCTGGTCATAGCAAACACCCTCTTCCAGCAACACAAGAGAAGACTCTACACATGGACATCACCAGATGGCCGACACTAAAATCAGATTGATTATAGTCTTTGTAGCCAAAGATGGAGAAGCTCTATACAGTCAGCAAAAACAAGACTGGGAGCTGACTGTGGCTCAGATCATGAACTCTTTATTGCCAAATTCAGACTTAAATTAAAGAAAATATCAAAAACCACTAAACTATTGAGGTATGACCTAAATCAAATGCCTTATGACTATACAGTGGAAGTGACAAATAGATTCAAGGGATTAGATCTGATAGACAGAATGCCTGTAAAACTATGGATGGAGGTTCGTGACATTGTACAGGAGGCAGTGATCAAGACCATCTCTAAGAAAAAGAAATGCAAAAAGGCAAAATGGTTTTCTGAGGAGGCCTTAAAGTAGCTGAGAATAGAAGAGATGTGAAAGGCAATGGAGAAAAGCAAAGATATACCCACTTGACTGCAGAGTTTCAAAGAACAGCAAGGAGAGATAAGAAAGCCTTCCTCAGTGATCAGTGCAAAGAAATAGAAGAAAACAATAGAATGGGAAAGATTAGAGATCTCTTCAAGAAAATTAGAGAAACGAGGGAACATTTCATGCAAAGATGGGCACAATTAAGGACAGAAATGGTATCGACCTAAAAGAAGCAGAGGATATTAAGAAGAGGTAACAAGAATACACAGAAGAACTATACAAAAAAGATCTTCACGACCCAGATAATCATGATGGTGTGATCACTCACTTAGAGCCAAACATCCTGGAAAGTAAAGTCAAGTGGGCCTTAGGAAGCATCACTACAAACAAAGCTAGTGAATGTTATGGAATTCCAGCTGAGCTATTTCAAATCCTAAAAGATGATGTTGTGAAAGTGCTGTGCTCAATATGCCAGCAAATCTGGAAAACTCAGCAGTGGCCTCAGGACTGGGAAAGGTCAGTTTTCATTCCAATCCCAATGAAAGGCAATGACAAAGAATGCTCAAACTACCGCACAATTGCACTCATCTCACACAGTAGTAAAGTAATGCTCAAAATTCTCCAAGCCAGTCTTCAACAGTACATGAACCATAAACTTCCAGTTTTAGAAAAGGCAGAGGAACCAGAGATCAAATTGTCAACATCTGTTGGATTATCAAAAAAGCGAGAGAGTTTCCAGAAAAACAGCTATTTCTGCTTTATTGACTATGCCAAAGCCTTTGACTATGTGGAGCACAACAAACTGTGGAACATTCTTAAAGAGATGGGAATACCAGACCACCTGACCTGCCTCTGGAGAAACTGTATGCAAGTCAGGAAGCAACAGTTAGAACCAGACATGGAACAACAGACTGGTTCCAAATCGGGAAAGGAGTATGTCAAGGCTGTATGTTGTCACCCTGCTTATTTAACTTATATGCAGAACACATCATGAAAAATGCTGGGCTGGGTGAAGCACAAACTGGAATCAAGATTGCCAGGAGAAATATAATAACATCAGATATACAGATGACACCACCCTTATGGCAGAAAGTGAAGAAGAACTAAAGAGCCTATTGATGAAAGTGAAACAGGAGAGTGAAAAGGTTGGCTTAAAGCACAACATTCAGAAAACGAAGATCATGGCATCTGGTCCCATCACTTCATGGCAAATAGATGGGCAAACAGTGGAAACAGTGACAAAATTTATTTTTTTTGGCTCCAATATCACTGCAGATGGTGACTGCAGCCATGAAATTAAAAGACGCTTGCTCCTTGGAAGAAAAGTTATGACCAACCTGGACAGTGTATTTAAAAGCAGAGATATTACTTTGACAGCAAAGGTCTGTCTTTTTTCAAAGCTATGGTTTTTCCAGTGATCATGTATGGATGTGAGAGTTGGACTATGTATGGATGTGAGAGTTGGACTATAAAGAAAGCTGAGTGCCGAAGAATTGATGCTTTTGAACTGTGGTGTTGGAGACGAATCTTGAGAGTCCCTTGGACTGCAAGGAAATCCAACCAGTCCATCCTAAAGGAAATCAGTCCTGAATATTCATTGGAAAGACTGATGTTGAAAGTGAAACTCCAATCCTTTGGCCACCTGATGCGAAGAACCGACTCATTTAAAAAGGCTCTGATGCTGGGAAATATTGAAGACAGGAGGAGAAGGGGATGACAGAGGATGAGATGGTTGGATGGCATCACTGACTCAATGGACATGAGTTTGAGTAAACTCCAGGAGTTGGTGATGGACATAGAGGCCTGGAGTGCTTCAGTCCATGGGGTCGCAAAGAGTCCGACATGACTGAGTGACTGAACTGAACTGATACATTTGTCAAAACTCAGTGAATTGTAATTTTTTTTTTATTTTTTAGGAATTTATGTATTTGGCTGTTCTGGATCTTCGTTGCTGCACTCGGGCTTTTTCTAGTTGCCGTGAGTGGGGGCTACTCTCTCACTATGGGACATGGGCTTCTTATTGCAGGGAGTAATATGTACTTTATATCACTTTGTTGAAGTCTGGGAAATCTGGCAAGTCAACAGTCAGAAGACATCTTGTTCTTATTTTTAAACGGATCACAAGGACCACAAATTTACATCCTCCTACTGCAGATGAAAATTGGCCAGAGTTAAGAACCCTGCCTATCTTCAATCTATTTCCGCTTTTGCACCTTAAGTTTTCCTGGCAAATATCAGCATTAAAGTAACTCTAACCATTCTACTCCAACCATTATATCACACCATACAACCACAAGTTTCTGGGACATAAAATGTTGAACACAGATAAAAGAAAAGAATTTATACCAGCTTTTCATATTTGTTCTTGCTCTACAGTATGAAATATTTAGTAACTTTATTATGTCCATGGATTCTCACACAATTCTCATCACATTAAACATGTTTAGATGCTTGAAATAGCAGAAATTATTTGGTAGCATGATCACAATGTCTATGTCCAACAAGGGTGTGCTCAGCTGCATCTGATTCTGCAGTCCCATGCACTGTAGCCCACCAGGCTCCTCTGCTCATGTGATTTTTCCAGGCAAGTATACTGAAGTGGGTTGCCATTTCCTACTCCAAGGGATCTTGCAAACCCAGGGATCACATGTGTGTCTCTTGCATTTCCTGCATTGGCAGGCAGATTCTTTATCACTAGCACCACCTGGGAAGCCTGCAATCTAGGGTGAATTTTCCGAATTTAATGGGAGAGAGAGATTTGAGTCCTACAATATCAGAAATCTCTATTGACTGTGACATAGATTTTTAATATCATCCCCATGAGAACTCCCCATTCTACACTACAGGCAAGAAATTACATCATGGAACTCATGAGTAAATGGCACTGAAGAGAACACATGCTTCATTCCTTTCCTCTCTATAATTCACATCACCTCTGCCTTATTAGAGTGGTGGAGCTCAGGATAAACTCCCAAACTATTAGGTAATTGTCCCTGAGAAGGACTTACACAAACATAAGCTATGTCATATTCGTCTTTCCAGGAGGCACAATCAGGCCAATGAAGTGAAGTGAAGTGAAGTGAAAGTCGCTCAGTTGTGTCTGACTCTTTGTGACCCCCCATGGACTATAGAGTCCATGGACTTCTCCAGGCCAGGATACTGGAGTGGGTAGCCTTTCCCTTCTCCAGGGGATCTTCCCAAAACAGGGATCGAAACCATGTTTCCCACACTGCAGGCAGACTCTTCACCAGCTGAGTCACCAGGGAAGCCCAATCAGGCCAATAGTACATCTTGTTTCTGCCCAAAGGTATGTTCCCTCTCTGCATACATTCTCATCAGAAACACAGAACAAACACTGGCCACCACCACAGAATTGCATCAGAATATCTGGGAGATGAGGTTTAAACATTCCTGAGGCCTCTGTCAGCTATCCCTTCTTCAGGGTCAGAAGCCCGAGATGGAACAGGGCTCCCTCTCAGAAGCAAAAAAGAAGAAACAAGGCACTAAACTCCAGCGTTTCACAAATACTTGTGGATGTATCAATAGATGAGGAGGCCTCACTTAATGTAGGCAGAAAGTAATGAGGCCCTAGGATGTAAAAATACTGTTTGTGTAGCATGATCCAACTGTTGATCCATTTGGGGATATTATGTGTCAAATTAAGCTTTCTTGGTCCAAAAGCAGTATGACTTTTGTTATACTTCATTCATAAGAATGTTATTGTGTAAGGTGACTCTGATAGGAAAAATCCATCTGAAATCTCAGAATCTGTGGCCTCAGCAATACCTACTCTTCTTTTGCAACCTTCTCAAGGCATCTTTGATTTCTTGGTTCCTCAGACTGTATATCAAGGGATTCAACATGGGAATCAACACAGTGTAGAAGAATGACGCAAATCTGTCAAAGCTGGAGGAACCACCAGAGCTGGAACTCAAATAGACAAACATACCTGAGGTATAAAAGAGAGTGACTGCTGTCAGGTGGGAAGCACAGGTGTTGAAAGCCTTGGACCTGCCACTAGAGGTCGTGATCTTCATGATGGAGATGACAATGTAGACATAGGATATCATGATAACAGAAACATTTATTACCCCAAAGATCATTGTCAATAAAGCAGTAAAGAGTTGTACAAAAAAAGTGTCAGTGCAGGATAGAAGTAACAGCTGGGGCATGTCACAGAAAAAGTGGTTGATGACATTAGGCCCACAGAAGTGGAGCTGGAGCATGGCACACAATTGGAATACAGAAGCAGAGAGTCCAGCCAAGTAGGATCCCAGAACCATCCGACCACAGAGAGCAGGTGACATGATTGATGAATAGAGGAGTGGGTTACAAATGGCGGCATATCGGTCATAAGCCATGGCGGTCATGAGGCAAGACTCACTCAGCCCCATGGTGGAGAATACGAAATTCTGAATAACACAATCCACATAGGTGATAATTTGCCGCTCCTGGAAGAAGTCGTGGAGCATTTTGGGGGCTGTGGAGGTCACGTAGCAGATGTCCATGAAGGACAGATTACTGAGAAAGAAGTACATGGGGGTGTGGAGGTGGGAGTCCATTCTTATTAAGATGAGAAGCAACAGGTTCCAAGTCAGGGTCAAAATGTATATCACCAGGAATACGACAAAGAGCACTACTATGATTCTAGGAAAATCTGAGAATCCCAACAGGATAAAATGAGTGATCTCTGTGATATTTTCTCTCCTAATCATTGGTTTGATGCTCTTAAAATTCGAAGAGAGAAGAGAGGATGCACTGCTGAGTCGGGTGAGATGGTAGTATCACAAATCTCATATTTCCCCCCTTTGATCCCTGGAAAAGGGGAAATGCTTTACTGTCCTTGGAAAGACGTCAGCCTTTCATCTTGTCCAGAAGTAACGTCTCGGTGTTTCAGGTTCTCAATTATCTCATGAGGTAGATCTCATGAACATTAAAAGACATATTTAAAAAGCTGAAAAGCCACTACACTATTGTAAAGTAATTAGCTTCCAATTAAAAAAATAGATTACTTTTTAAAAATTCGAATAAAAAAAAACTTTGAAGTAAACCAGAAATTCTGTGATTGCTAGATGTAAATAAGAGATCATTGGTTAAAATACCGGGTTTTTAAGAGACCTCTGATAACTCAATGTATAACTGCTGCTTTATAATAACAAAGCATAAGTGCCTCATTCAGCATAAGTTTGAAATAGCTATTCTCTCCCAGATGGCCATCTGGAGAGATTTTTTAAACTTTCCTCTTTTACTCACAAGATAACTTGTAAAACTTTTAAAAGTATATTTAACACGGCAGCTCCTAAAAAGCTGGAAACTTATATCACGATTTATAAATTGGATATTTTGGTGGGACCCAGAAGATATGCTTATTTTCAAAACTGTAAATGAACTTGGAGAGTATTACACTTAGTGAAATAAGCCAGAGAGAGAAAGACAAATAATATATAATATCATTTACATGTGGAATCTAAAAAATAAAGAAAATGAATAAAAATAATAAAAAGACAGAAAAACAGTTACAGAGAACAAGCTGAGAGTTGCTGGCTGGGAGAGGGAAGCGAGTGGGGGCAAGGCCAAGGGGTGGAGTGAAGAGGCACAGACCGCTGTTCATAAAACAAACAAACCACAGGGATACATAGAGTATAACCAATATTCTATAATGATTATGGACTGACTATAACCTTCAAAAATTGTGAATCACCACATTGTACACTTGAAGTTTATATAATATTGCACATCAACTATACCTCAATAAAAAATGTGTCAGTCACAAAACCTAAGAGGAAGCCAGAAATTACCTCAAGACAAATGACAATGGCAATACAGCTTTTCAAAATCTATGGGATGCACCAAAAGCATTAAGTGAGAACTTCATAGAGATATAGGCCTTCTTTAGGAAAAAGGAAAAACCTAATGTACCACCTAAAAGAATTAGAAATAGAAGAATAAAGCCTAAAGTCAGCAGAAGGAATGAAATAATAAAGATCACATAAGAAATAGTAGAAAAAAATAGAAAAGACCAATAAAACCAAGAACCAGTTTTTGGAAAGATAAACAAAAATGACAAACCTTTAACCAGGATCACCAAGAAGAAAAGAGAGAGGACCCAACTAAACAAAATAGCAAATGAAAGAGGAGAAATAAAGTAAATCCCTTATATATAAACCTTCCAGTTGCAAACCTTCAAAGATGCAAACATTCATTTGCATGTCTAATCAGGTAAGTTAGTTCACGTATCTGGCATACACTGTCACATGCTTCCATCTTCTACAAGTGGGCTTCTGTGTACTTTACGATACAATACTGTGTAGGGTACAGTAGTATAATATCTTTATTTTAAGCCCACAGTGTCTGAAAGCAAGCATAGAGCCAGCAGTAATGTAGCTGGTAGACTATGGTACTTTTCAAGTTACTATATTGTAAGATTAAAAATGCTTTTTTGTGTATGTGTTTGTCTTTCATGTATTATTTGTGTGAAAAGTGTTATAAACATCTAAAAGTACCATACTACATAGCTGATTATGTTAGTTGGGTACCTAGGCTTATTTTGCTAGATTTATAAGCAAATTTGACCTGCAATGCCCTCTTGGTGTGGAACTCATGCGTATGTTTGTTGTTCAGTCACTCAGTCATATCTTGAGGACTAGCAATAAAAACCAATCCTACAGAGATATAAAAAAAATCATAAGCAAATACTGTGAAGTTATACACCAACAAATTGGACAGCCTAGAAGAAATGAAAATTTTGAGAAACGTATAACCTGGAAGACTGAGTCAAAAAGAAATAGACAATTTGAGCAAACTGATCACCAGTAGTGACATCGAATTTGTAAGAAAACTCCCACCAAAGTCCCAGACCAGAGAGCATCAGAGGGGAATTCTATCCACATATAAAGAAAAACTAATAACCATCTTTCCTAAGCTATTACAAATAACTGAATTGGGGAGAACACTCTCAAATTCATTCTATAAGGTCACTATTACCCTAAAGCCAAAATCAGGCAAAGACTTTAGAAAAATAAAAAATTAAAATACAGGCCAATACCTTTGATGAACAAGGATGCAAAAATTCTCAACAAATATTGACAAACAGAATCCAACAATTTATGAAAGAATCAAACACTATGATCAACTTGGATTTATTCCAGGGTCACAAGAATAGCTTAACACACACAAATCAATTAATGTAATATGCCATATTAACAAACAAATGGATAAAAATCATGTGATCCTCTCAACAGATGCAGAAAAAGCATTTGACAAAATATAGCATCTATTCATAATTTTAAAAATACTCTTATCAAACAAAGATCAAACTTCCAGCATCCACTAGATCACAGAAAAAGCAAGAGAATTCCAGAAAAACATCTACTTCTGCTTCACTGACTATGCTAAAGCCTTTGACTGTATAAAGCACAATAAACTGTGGGAAATTCTTAAAGAGATGGGAATACCAGACCACCTTACCTGCTACCTGAGAAACCTGTATGGAGGTCAAGAAGAAATAGAACTGGATATGGAACATGGACTCGTTCAAAATTAAAATAGAAGTACGTCAAGAATATACATTGGCACCCTGTTTATTTAACTTATATGCAGAGTACATCATGCAAAATGCCAGACTGGATGAAGCTTAAGCTGGAATCATGATTGCCAGAAGAAATATCAATAACCTCAGATATGCATATGACACCACCTTTATAGCAGAAAGCTAAGAGGAACTGAAGAGCCTCTTGATGAAAGTGAAAGAGGAGAGTGAAAAAGCTGGCATAAAACTCAGCATTCAAAAAACTAAGATCATGGCATCTGGTTCCATCACTTCATGGCAAGTAGATGAGGAAAGAATGGAAACAGTGAAAGATTTTATTTTCTTGGGCTCCAAAATCACTGCAGATGGTGACTGTGCCATGAAATTAAAAGACACTTGCTCCTTGGAAGAAAAGCTATGACAAACCTAGACAAGTGTATGAAAAAGTAGAGGCATTACTGATAAAGATGTGTCAATCAAAGCTATGGTTTTTCTAGTAGTCATGTATGGATATGAGAGTTGGACCATAAAGAACGTTGAATGCCTAAGAATTGATGCTATGGAACTGTGGTGTTGGAGGAGACTCTTGAGAGTCCCTTGGACTGCAAGGAGATCCAACCAGTCCATCTTAAAGAAAATCAATTCTGAATATTCATTGGAAGGACTGATGCTGAAGCTGAAGCTCCAAATACTTTGGCCACCTAAAGTGAAGAGTTGACATTAGAAAAGACCCTGACACTGGGAAAGATTGAAGGCAGAAGGAGAAGGGGATGACAGAGGATGAGATGGTTGGATGACATCACAGAATCAATGGACATCAGTTTGAGCAGGTTCCAAGAGATGGTGAAGGACAGAGCAAAGACACTACAATAAAGAAAATTACAAGCCAATAGCTTGATGAATATGGATCTAAAAACCCTCAACAAAATATTACCAAACTGAATCCAACAAGATATAAAATGGATGATATACTACAATCAAGTTGGAGTCATCCAGGGTCACAAGGATGGTTCAACATAAGCAAATCAATCAGTGTGATACACCATATTTACAAAAGAAAAGACAAAAATCACAGCATCTCAATGGATGCAGAAAAAGCATTTGATAAAATTCAACATCATAAACACCATTTCACATGATAAAAAAAAACTCTCACCAAAATGGATATAGAGGGAGCATATTTCAGCATAATACCGCTTATGACAAATCCACAGCCAATATAACACATAACAGTGAAAAACTGAAACCCTTTCGGCTAAATCCTGGAACAAGACAAGAAGGGCCACTCTCACCAAGACTATTCAGTATAGTATTGGAAGTCCTACCACAGAAGTCAGACAATGAAAAGAAATAAAATGTACCCAAGTGGGAAGGGAACAGGTAAAATTGTCTTTGCATGCAAATAAGTTAAAACTCTATACAGAAACCCCTAAAGACCCCAGAGGGATGGTATGGGGAGGGAGGAGAGAGGAGGGTTCAGGATGGGGAGCACATGTATACCTGTGATGGATTCATTTTGATATTTGGCAAAAACTAATACAATTATGTAAAGTTTAAAAATAAAATAAAATTAAAAAAAAAATACACAGGTTTTGGCAAAAAACAGACACGTGGATCAATGGAACAGAATCAAGAACCCAGAAATAAATCCATCCACTCACAGTCAATTAGTCTGCAACAGAGGAGGCAAAGATACATAATGGAGAAAAGACAGCCTCTTTAGCACGTGGTGTTTGGAAAGCTGGACAGCCACATGTAAATCAATAAAATTAGACCATACTCTCACACCACACATAAAAATAAACAAAACTACCTTGGTGATTAAACATAAGACAGGACACCACAAAACACCTACAAGAGAACAGAGGCAAACATTCACTGATAAATGGTAGTAACAGTCTCCCAAGGTAAAAGAAACAAAAGCAAAAATAAATAAATGACACATAAAAGTGTTTGCACAGCAAAGGAAACCATAAACAAAACAAAAAGACAGCCAACAGACTGAGAGAAAATATTTGCAAATGATGGAACTAACGAAGGCTTAGTTTCCAAAACATAAAGACAGCTCATAAAACTCAATAGCAAAAAGACCAAACAACTCAATCAAAAAATGAGCAGAAGACTCAAATAAACAGTTCTCCAAAGAAGACACACAGATGGCCAACAGGCACATGAAACGATTTTCCGTATTGCTATTTATTAGAAAATGCAGATAAAAGTGCAATGATGTATCACCTGTTAGGGAAATTAGGTGGAGGAAGTCTTGTTCAGACTTCAGAAGCAGGCCTCTCACCTGCTTCTGACCTGCCTGGACACTGCCTGGATTCTGTGCCCACTTGCAAGCACAGAAAGTCAGGTAGCACTTTAGATTAAAAAGGGAGTGGGTCTTGGAATTCTTGAGCCCCTAGAGGTCTGGCCAGTCCCCCAGGGTCCAAGAAATCACGCTTCCCAAGGTGAAACAAACAGCATTGTAAAAGTTAAAGTGAAATCAAAGCTGCATTTTTGCACACAAACTGCTGATATCAGTTTGCACCCTTGGATTGCAAACAGGAGCCCCCCAAACTGAAATTGGAAGTCTCACCCTTGGGATGGATGCACCACCTGGGACCCTTTCCCAATAGAGACTCCAGATTGCTATTACTTGGGACTTCCCAGCACTGTTCACCTCTGGATGTAGGTTGCTGGCCCAATTTGGTGATGTGTACGCTGTTACCTCTCTCTATTGTTTCTATTTCCTTTCTTTTAATGACTGTATATTGACATTAAGTCAGATAATCTATAAAAATTGAAATTATTTGTATGTAACAAGTGGCTTCTTCTATTAATGAATCCTTTGCCCCTAAAGTAAAAGTAAAATATTTTGCAGAACAATCATCCCACACTGGTCAGAATGTTGTTGTTGTTGTTCAGTCATAATGGCCATCATCAAAACATTTTAAAATAATAAGTGCTGGAACAGATGTGGAGAAAAGGGAACCACCCACAATGTTGGGTAGGACTGTAAATTGCTGCAGCCAATATATGATCTTACAATCCCATTCCTGGGCATGTATTCAGAGAAGACTCTAATTCAAAAAGATACACACACTCCAAAGTTCATAGCAGCACCAGTTACAATAGCCAAGATATGAAAGCAGTATAAATGCCCATTAATAGAGGAATGGATGAAGAAGATGTGGTACATAAATGCAGTAAAATATTACACAGTGGAGGAGGGAGAAGGTGGAATCATTTGAGAGAGTAGCATTGAAACATATACATAACCATATATAAAATAGATAGCAAGTGGGAATTTGCTGTATGACACAGGGAACCCAAAACTGGTGCTCTGTGTCAACTTAGAGGAGTGGGATGGGAGGGAGGTGGGAGGGATGTTTAAGAACAAGGGGACATATGTAGACCTGTGGCTGATTGATGTTGATGTATGGGACAAATCAACACAACATTGTGAAATAGTTATCCTCCAATTAAAAACAAAATGAAAAAAAATTTTAAACTATGCAAATGAACTCAGAGAATGAGAAATGTTTCAGTGGTTGGAAACTAAATCTTAAAATGAAATACAACTTCCCATTATTTTCTTTTAAAAATATGTGAACATAAATCATTACTCAGTGCAAAAGTGACATGGGAGCGTCAGGGCTGAAAGGAAAATAATACAAAGAAGCTAAACTTTTTTAAAGAAAGAAAAAGTAGACGTGGTACACATATACGATGAAATATTGCCCAGCCATTAAAAAGAATGAAATAATGCCATTTGTAGCAACATAGATAGACCTAGAGATTATCATATGAAATGAAATAAGTCAGAGAGATAAAGACAGATATCATGTGATATCACTTATATGTGGAATCTAAAAAAATGATACAAACGAACTTCTCTACAAAAGAGGAATAGACTCATAGAATACAAACAGAGGGATAGCAGGGTAACTGGGGAGACGTAAATTAGGAGTTTAGGACTAATGTCTATACAGTACTATATATAAAATGGATAAATAACAAGAACTTACTGTACAGCACAGGGAAATATATTCAATATCTTGTAATAATCTATAATGAAAAGAATCTGAAAATGAATGTGTATATATTTACATGTATGTATACAGCAGAACCACTTTGCTGTATACCTAAAACTAACACAATATTGTAAATCAATTATATTTCAGTTCTTTTTAAAGGATTAGCAAAATTAATAGATATGATTTTATATAATTTTGGGATGAAAAAGAAACTTCTGAAGTAGAACAATGAACCAGAAACTATAAGAGAAAAACTATAATAATTTGAAAGTTGATTATGACTGAAAATTTCACTTACCTAAAATAATTTTGAAATACACTTGATGAAATGGCAAATATAATCACAAAATATTTTTAAGAGGCAATGTGGTAAGGCCTGTAACATAAAAAGCATAAGCAAATAAGGGGTGGGCATACATATGTAGCAAAATCTTTTTCAAATCTGATCTACTAAGGACATGGTCACTTGCGAGTTTGTGCAGGTTAAGAAAGCCAAGAATGTCACCGGATAAAGAACGATGTAAGAAGGTTCAAAGGAGGCAGTGAAACAACCACTACGTCTGTTTGGTGGAGAAGGAAATGGCAACCCACTCCAGTATTCTCGTCTGGAGAATTCCACAGACAGAGGAGCCTCGGGGGCTCTAGTCCATGGAGGTCTTAAAGAGTCAGACACGACTGAGTGACTAACACACACATGTGCTTGGAGAGGGTCACCTCTCATATCTGTGTCACCCACTCTAGCATCCTCAGAACCCCAGGATCTCCAAAGATGACAATGGAAAATTAGTGAAGTATAATTCAAAATGCCATGGAATTATACACAAGTAGTTCTGACATATTATTATGGAGTAATTAGTTTGGCTTTCCTGTACAGAAAGTAATGATTCAAAGCGATATATTGAAGCGGATATCAAATCAATTATTATTTATGAAAACATCCTCAAGGGAACAAATTAAATTAGAAGTGCTCTTGGCAAGAATAAGTCAGACGTGTTTAGACCATAGTTAATTCCCATGAAGTTCAGTAAATGATTATTTTTGATTCAACACAATTCACTTTTACAAGGTAGTAGGTTTAATAGACATTATCTCGTTTTATTCTAGATGATCCTTTACCCTCATTTTCCAGGTGGAAAAAAAAAAATCAGAAGGTAACAAAGTTCAAGATCCCATCCTTAAGATATTGCAGAACTGTAACTCAACATCCATCCGCCACCCCAGAGCAATACCTGATGTTTACACGACAGGTTAATCTTTTCACTGAAGGTTAGAGAAGTGGTATAAAGGAGAAAGAAAACTCGAGGAAAAGCCATAAGAGGAAGGTATGGACTTGAGAAGGGGGACGAGTAGAAAGATGGGAGCTTCTGGGGGCTATGAAAGTTCTTCTGCAAAGGTCCTACTGGATGCTTCACATGGCTATAGAGACATCACACAGTCTACTAGCCTCTCTAAATTTTGCCCTCTCACCTTCACCCAGATACCCAGAAAGACAGAGTTCTTGCCAAAGGTTGAAATTTTCTATTTCTTTTCCAAAGGAATTGTCCAGGTGGGTCCTATTGCTCTCTGAGATGGGAACCTTTAAACCATTATACACTCACAGCCAGAGAGATGCCCGCACTGAAAATCCTCTTAAATGTGTTACTAAGGGCAGAGCGAGGTGGGAGGGAAGATAATCAGGGCTCAAAAACTCCAAGTACTTGCTCTCTAGAGTCATGGTTGTCATGGAGTTTTTGTCCCTGCTAATTTCATGCCCTATGTTATCATGTCCTTTCTGATTCAGTTCTCACTCTCCCTTGGGCCTGACATGATCTCATCATTATAGCTTTTCTTTCATGAAATTGGAGTCCTATGAGCCAAAATGGACATGGTGATCCTCTAGTCCTATACCTATGATTTCCAAGTGAGGATCTTAATATATGGAGCTGGAATTCCCCCAAGATGACACAGTTAGCTGGAAAAATACATTGAACACAACAAAATACATGTATATGAACACTTTCCTGTTTGCAAAGCAATTTCATTTTACAGATATACACATACCTATATGCATGCTAAGTCGCTTCTGTTGTGTCCTATTCTTTGCGACCCAGTGGACAGTAGCCCACCAAGCTCCTCTGTCTGTGGGGTCCTCCAGGCAAGAATACTGGAGTGGGTGGCCATTCCCTCCTCCTGGGGATCTTCCTGACCCAAGGATTGACCTGTGTCTCTTATGTCTCCTGCAGGCAGTTTCTTTACCACTATGGAGAAAGAAATGGCAACCCACTCCAGTACTCTTGCCTAGAAAATTCCATGGATCGAGGCGCCTGGTGGGCTACAGTCCATGGGGTCGCAAAGAGTCGGACACGACTGAGCGACTTCACTCTTCACTCAGCGTTACCTGGGAAGCCCATATACATACGTACATTTTCTCAAATACCTAACCTCACTCAATCAACACCGTGAGAGATGGACATGGCATTATTTCCTACGCCTAAATGAGAAATTTAAGCAAAAAGGAATACAATAAAACTAATTATCATGGTTACAGCCACAGGCATTGGTATTGGCCAAACTGAGTTGAATTTTAGCTCTTCTACTTGATGAGGGTGTGACCTCCAGCAAGTTAACCTATCTGAGATTTAGCAGTATCACCTATAATATAGGGCTGATGGTAGATTCAAGTTAGATAACGCTCATAAAGTATTTAGAGTGTGTAGTATGCAGCATGCCTTCTATTAATAGTAGGTGTGACGGGATTTCCTGGGGTCCAGTGGTAAAGAATCGAGCTCCCAGTGCATGCTGCATGGGTTCCATCCCTGGTTGTGGAACTTAGATCCTGCCTGCTGCACGATGCAGCTTCCCCACCCCCTGAAAATAGCAGGCATAACTAATATGTTCTAAATTGGAGTTCTTTCCAAAATATGCTGAATTACTAATCAGTCACTAAAAATATCTACTTAAGATGATTTTCACAAACTTTTTGGGTTTTTTGTTGTTGTTGTTGTTTGTTTGAAATGGAGCTCATCTATCCTGTCATTCCTGGGGATATAGAGATATTTTAGGAAGGCCCCATTCTCAGTTTCATCTTCTTCACCTAATCTTACTTCTAGGGAGAAAGAGATGGGTGGGTAGTGAGTTAATTATGTGATTTAACCCTTGATAATAGAGACCCAGGCTCCCTGGGTCAGGGATGGTAAAGCTCAGATGGTAAAGAATCTGTGTGCAATGCAGGAGACCCGGGTTCAATCCCTAGGTCAGGAAAATCCTCTGGAGGAGGGAATGACAATCCACACCAGTATTCTTGCCTGGAGAATCCCATGGACAGAGGAGCTTGGTGGGCTACAACCCACGGGGTCGCAAAGAAAAAGACACAACTGAGCAACTAACACTTCTACTACTACTCACTGACGCTTCTGGCTTCCTGAGAGCTCAGTCGGTAAGGAATCTGTCTGGAATGCAGGAGACTGCCGGGAGCCAAGGTGAGGAACTCCGCCTGTGGCAAAGGTCATGAAGAAGGAGGCTCGGCATACACAAAGGCAGGATCGAGCCTCAGGAGTCCCCCTGAAAATTCTCGAGCATCTACCTCAAAAACCAGAGTCTGACTTCTTTACTGCTTTGTGTTCTCACCTACACCTCTGACTTTACCCGGGGCTGTCCCCCACCACCATTTCTCTCCCTTTCTCTGAAAAAGAGTTAACTTACAGCTCCAGTTAATAAAGTTCCTGGGTGTGACAAGAGTGTTTCAACCTACAAACTCCTTTGGAAGTCCTCTAGCCTGCCTGAATAGGTTCTTCCGGCCACATGTGATTGTTCAGAGCCTCCCAACCGTGAGAGGCATGAGACTTTCTAAACTGTCTAAACACAGATTCCTTTGAGCAGTTAAAAGATTGATTAGAAATTGTATTGGTGAAGGGTTTTTCACTTGTTGGGCCAATGTTTGCTGCTAAGTTTCCATATCCTTTACCTACTGTGTCCCTGGGAGTGTATTGATTAATATAATTGGTGTATAGGAATGTAAGTAATAGCTTTAATGTTTGTAACCTTGGACCTTGAGTTAATTCTTTTCTTGTTATAGCCCAACACACCTTTGCTCTGTAGGTTATTTATTTGACTTTTTTCTTGTTTCTTGAGGTGTGCCTGTATTGCTATGAACTTTCCCCTTAGGACTGCTTTTACTGTGTCCCACAGGTTTTGGGTTGTTGTGTTTTCATTTTCATTCGTTTCTATGCAAATTTTGATTTCTTTTTGATTTCTTCTGTGATTTGTTGGTTATTCAGCAGCGTGTTGTTCAGCCTCCATATGTTGGAATTTTTAATAGTTTTTCTCCTGTAATTGAGATCTAATCTTACTGCATTGTGGTCAGAAAAGATGCTTGGAATGATTTCTATTTTTTGAATTTACCAAGGCTAGCTTTATGGCCCAGGATGTGATCTATCCTGGAGAAGGTTCCATGTGCGTTTGAGAAAAGGTGAAATTCATTGTTTTGGGATGAAATGTCCTATAGATATCAATTAGGTCTAACTGGTCTATTGTATCGTTTAAAGTTTGTGTTTCCTTATTAATTTTCTGTTTAGTTGATCTATCCATAGGTGTGAGTGGGGTATTAAAGTCTCCCACTATTATTGTGTTATTGTTAATTTCTCCTTTCATACTTGTTAGCATTTGTCTTACATACTGCGGTGCTCCGTGTTGGGTGCATATATATTTATAATTGTTATATCTTCTTCTTGGATTGATCCTTTGATCATTATGTAGTGACCTTCTTTGTCTCTTTTCACAGCCTTTGTTTTAAAGTCTATTTTATCTGATATGAGTATTGCTACTCCTGCTTTCTTTTGGTCCCTATTTGCATGGAAAATCTTTTTCCAGCCCTTCACTTTCAGTCTGTATGTGTCCCCTGTTTTGAGGTGGGTCTCCTGTAGACAACATATGTAGGGGTCTTGTTTTTGTATCCATTCAGCCAGTCTTTGTCTTTTGGTTGGGGCATTCAACCCATTTACGTTTAAGGTAATTACTGATAAGTATGATCCCGTTGCCATTTACTTTATTGTTTGGGGTTCGAATTTATACACCATTTTTGTGTTTCCTGTCTAGAGAATATCCTTTAGTATTTGTTGGAGAGCTGGTTTGGTGGTGCAGAATTCTCTCAGCTTTTGCTTATCTGAGAAGCTTTTGATTTCTCCTTCATACTTGAATGAAATCCTTGCTGGGTACAATAATCTGGGCTGTAGGTTATTTTCTTTCATCATTTTAAGTATGTCTTGCCATTCCCTCCTGGCTTGAAGAGTTTCTATTGAAAGATCAGCTGTTATCCTAATGGGAATTCCCTTGTGTGTTATTTGTTGTTTTTCCCTTGCTGCTTTTAATATTTGTTCTTTGTGTTTGATCTTTGTTAATTTGAGTAATATGTGTCTTGGGGTGTTTGCCTTGGGTTTATCCTGTTTGGGATTCTCTGGGTTTCTTGGACTTGGGTGATTATTTCCTTCCCCAGTTTAGGAAGTTTTCAACTATTATCTCCTCAAGTATTTTCTCATGGTCTTTCTTTTTGTCTTCTTCTTCTGGAACCCCTATGATTGAATGTTGTAGCGTTTAATATTGTCCTGGAGGTCTCTGAGATTGTCCTCATTTCTTTTAATTCGTTTTTCTTTTATTCTCTCTGATTCATTTATTTCTACCATTCTATCTTCTAATTCACTAATCCTATCTTCTGCCTCTGTTATTCTACTATTTTTGTTGCCTCCAGAGAGTTTTTAATTTCATTTATTGCATTATTCATTGTATATTGACTCTTTTTATTTCTTCTAGGTCCTTGTTAAACCTTTCTTGCATCTTCTCAATCCTTGTCTCCAAGCTATTTATCTGTGATTCCATTTTAATTTCTAGATTTTGGATCAATTTCACTATCATTATTCGGAATTCTTTATCAGGTAGATTCCCTATCTCTTCCTCTTTTGTTTGGTTTGGTGGGCATTTATCCTGTTCCTTTATCTGCTGGCTATTCCTCTGTCTCTTCATCTTGTTTAAATTGCTGAGTATGGGGTGTCCTTTCTGTATTCTGGCAGTTTGTGGAGTTCTCTTTATTGTGGCTATTCCTCACTGTGTGTGGGTTTGTACAGGTGGCTTGTCAAGGTTTCCTGGTTAGGGAAGCTTGTGTCAGTGTTCTGATGGGTGGAACTGTATTTCTTCTCTTTGTTCAGTCGCGCTGTGGGGAGGGAGGGAGGGATGCTGCAAGCAAATAACACTGGCGCGCGCCGCAGTGCCTCAGCCACACTGGGTCTGCCCCCGCTCACTGCGCGTGTAGCCTCCCTGCCCACACTGCTCGGGCTCTAGGTTGTTCCGCCGGGAACAATCCGAGGCTGGCCCTGGGTTGCATGTACCTCCCAGGTCCAAGCCGCTCAGGTTCAGGCACTCGGATAGTCCTCAGAGGCGCAGACTCAGTTGGGCCTGAGTATTGTGCTCTTCCCAGGTCCGAGCAGCTCAAGTGATGAGGTGTTTGGCGAGTGCCAATGCTGTGACTTATCGTCTCCCGCCACTCGGTTATCTGGGCGCAAAACCGCGCACCTTCTTAGGCAGATGTTAACCATCCAGACCCCCAAGAAGTTTTAGTTAGCAAAGAAGCCTGCTTACAGTTTTATAGATAATGTCTCTCTGGGGCTGCGATTGCCCCCTTCCGGCTCTGGCTGCCTATCACCGGAGGGGGAAGGTCTGCAGCCGGCTATCTCTGTTCAATTCTTTGTTCCGTCGCGCGGGCCTGGCGGTCTTAGGTTGGGGCTGGCTTTTCGCGTAGTAGATATCCCACAGTCTGGTTTGTTAGCCCAAATTATTTTGCTCAGATAGTGCTCAGGGTATTCAGGCCAGATTCTTACTCTAAGCGATGCAGCCCGCGCTGCGCCTCCCTGCCCAGCCCCCGCTTGTTAATGGCGCCTGCAGGCGTCTGCGCTGCTTCTCCACTGGGGGAGTTACCGTAGGACTCGCAATCTTCGAGTTTTAATTGTTTATTTATTTTTCTTCCTGTTATGTTGCCCTCTGTGCTTCCAAAGCTCGGCACAGATTCGCAGTGAGAAGGTTTCCTGGTGTTTGGAAACTTCTCTCTTTTTAAGACTCCTTCCTGGAACGGAGCTCCGTCCCTCCCTCTTTGTCTCTTTTTTTGTCTTTTATATTTTTTCCTACCTCCTTTCGAAGAGTTGGATTGCTTTTCTGGGTGCCTGATGTCCTCTGCGGCATTCAGAAGTTGTTTTGTGGAATTTACTCGATGTTTAAATGCTCTTTTGATGAATTTGTGGGGAGAAAGTGTTCTCCCTGTCCTACTCCTCCGCCATCTTCTTTGCTCTGTAGGAATGCAACTTTAACTAATGCTTTTGGAGGGTGGCGCCTGACTTTAGAATGATCACCTTTAGAGAAAAATAAGTTTTCTGAAGAAAGGATCATAAAATGTTAACAGGCCTCTTGGCCAGAAGATGATGTAATTCGCCTAAACTTTTGCATATGATAAGTTTGCGGGGAAAAAAGCCTGGCTTACTGCTGACTCTACCCCTTCCCCCATTATCCTCTATGCACAACTTAAGGTATAAAAACTACTTTGGAAAATAAAGTGCCGGCCTCGTTCACCAAAGCTTGGTCTCCCAATGTCGTTCTTTCTCTCACCTTCTGGCTGAATTCCCATCTGGAGCCTGGAGGCTCGTCAAGCCTACTAATTTTGCCTGGGCTTCTAAGATCTGACTGGGGAGACCTTAGTGTCTCCTCTCCTTCGGAAGAATGGGAGGACGCCTGCGGCCTAGGTAGGTGATGCAAATTCCTTATCTTGGAATTTTGTTAGCCTTCCACGTAAACCAAGTTATTCAGCCTCTTTTCTCCACTGAATTTTCTCACTGAGCTATCGTTATTTGATCACTCTTTTTATCTTTAATTCTATCGTATCTTGATCGCCGAAGCCGTCTTCCCTTTGAATTACCTGCATCCACTGGGGCTGGACCCCAGTAGGAGACCCCAGTTCGATTCCTGGGTTGGGAAGATATGCTGGAGAAGGGATAGGCTACTCGCTCCTGTATTCTTGGGCTTCCCTTGTAGCTCAGCTGATAAAGAATCTGTTCACAGTATGGGAGACCTGGGCTTGATCCCTGGGTTGGAAAGATCCCCTGGAGAAGGGAACGCCCACACACTCCAGTACTCTGCCCTGGAGAATTCCATAGACTGTATAGTCCATGGGGTGGCAAAGAGTCAGACACACTGAGTCACTTTCACTTTCAATTTGTTAGTAGTTATATACCCTTGTGATAAAAACCAATGATTTCACCATTTAGACTGAACAGATTGTTAAGACAGATTTAAAAACATGAGGCAATCTTGATTCCAGCTTGTGTTTCATCCAGTATGGCATTTCATATGATGTACTCTGCATATAAATTAAATAAGCAGGCTGACAATATACAGCCTTGACATACTCCTGCCTCAATTTTGAACCAGTCTGTTGTTTCATGCCTGGTTCTAACTGTTGCTTGTTGACCTGCATACAGGTTTCTCAGGACACAAGTACGGTGGTCTGGTATTCCATCTCTTTAAGAATTTTCCACAGGTTGTTATGACCCACACAGTCAAAGCTTTTAGCACAGTCAATGAAGCAGAAGTAGATGTTTTTCTGGAATTCCTTTGCTTTTTCTATGATTCAACGGATGTTTGCAATTTTCTCTCTGGTTCCTCTGCCCTATCTAAATCCAGCTTGTACATCTGGAAGTTCTAGGTTCACACTCTATTGAATCCTAGCTTGAAGGACTTTGAGCATGACCTTGCTAGCATGTGAAATGAGTGCAATTGTGCGGTAGTTTGAACATTCTTTGGCATTGCCCTTCTTTGGGATTGGAATGCAAACTGACCTTTTCCAGTCCTGTGGCCACTGCTGAGTTTTCCATATTTGCTGGCATTTTGAGAAATGCAAATCAAAACTACAGTGAGATATCACCTCACACTGGTAAGAATGGCCATCATCAAAAAGCTTACAAACAATAAACGCTGGAGAGGGTGTGGAGAACAGGAACGTTCCTGCACTGTTGGTGGGAAAGTAAACTGATACAGTCACTTTGGAAGATCTCTTTACTTACGCAGTCATTCATTGCTATGAATTTCCCTCTTAAAACTGATTTTGCTACATTTCATAAATTATATGTTGTATTTCTACTTCCTTTGTCTCAAGACATTTTTTAAATATTCATTTATTTATTTATTTGGCTGCATTGGGTCTTATCTGAAATATGTGGGATCTTTCATTGCGCTGCACGGACTCTCTAGCTGTGGAGTATGGGCTCAGTCATTGGAGTGTGCAGGCTTAGTTCTTGTGCAGCATGTGTGATCTTACATCCTTAACCAGGGATCAAACTCATGTCCCCTGCATTGCAAGGCAGATTCTTAACCGCTGGACCACCAGGGATGTCCCAAACTTTTTAAATTCTGAACTTGATTTCTTCCATGACTCATGATGTTCAGTAGCATGTTGTTTAACCTCCTCATATTTGCAAATTTTCCAGTATTCTTTTTGTATTTAATTTGTAATTTTACACATTTGTGTCTGGAAAAGATGTTTGATATCCTTTCAATCTTATATTTCCTGAGACTTGTTCTGTGGCCTAACGCATGCTCTATCTTAGAGGATGGTTCACATGCACTTGTAACGAGAGTGCATTTACTTCCTTTGTGCGTATGTTTTGTGTCACTTAGACATCTCTGTTTCAATGTGAAGCTCAATCCCTATGTTTCATTATGGATATTTTGTCTGGAAGATCTATCCATTGTTAAAAGTGGGATATTGAATTTCCTTACTATTATTGTAATGCTATCTGCTTCTTCCTTCAAGTCTGTTAATATTTTATTTGTATATTTACATATTCTATGCTGAGTTTATATATATTTACAAATGCTATATCCCTTTGTGGTATGATCTCTTTATCATTGTATAAAGATTTTCTTTGCCACTTATAATACTTTTTGTCTTAAAGGCTAATTTTTCTGAGATGAGTATAGCTTAACCCTGCTCTATTTTGGATTTTACTTACATGGAATTACTTTTTCCATCCCTTTACTTTCAATCCATTTCAATTTCTTTTTTTTTTTTTTCTTCCCACCCTCTCCCTCTCCCACAGAGTCCATAAGACTGTTCTATACATCAGTGTCTCTTTTGCTGTCTCGTATACAGGGTTATCATTACCATCTTTCTAAATTCCATATATATGCGTTAGTATACTGTATTGGTGTTTTTCCTTCTGGCTTACTTCACTCTGTATAATAGGCTCCAGTTTCATCCACCTCATTAGAACTGATTCAAATGCATTCTTTTTAATGGCTGAGTAATACTCCATTGTGTATATGTACCACAGCTTTCTTATCCATTCATCTGCTGATGGACATCTAGGTTGCTTCCATGTCCTGGCTATTATAAACAGTGCTGCGATGAACATTGGGGTACACGTGTCTCTTTCCCTTCTGGTTTCCTCAGTGTGTATGCCCAGCAGTGAGCATTTCAATTTCTTTCAGTTCTTAAAGCTGTAGTGAGGGTCTTGTAGGTACATATAGCTGGGCTCGACTTTTATATCTGTTCACCACTCATTCTGTTCGATTGGAGAATTTAGTATTTATATTTAAATTCTTATTGACAGATGTGAATTTGCTATTGCCACTTTGTTTATTTTTCTGACTGGTTTGTAATTCCTTTCTTTCTTCTGCTGCTTTCTTTATAATTTGCTGATTTTGTGTAGTGGTATGCTTAGATTCATTTCTCTTTATCTTCTGTGAATTGACTATAGATTGGCTTTGTATTAACCATGAGGCTTACATTAAAGATCTTATCCTAAAACAGTCTGTTTTAACAGGAAAACAACTTAATATTCAAATGCATGCAACAAGAGTTTTTACCTTGCTCTCTCACATTTTACTTTTTTGATGTAATAATTTACATTATTTTATCTTGTATATCCATTAACAAATTATTGGAGTGTTAGTTATGTTTTCCTCTTCTGAGTTTTATCTTCACACCAGATTTATAAGTGACAAACCAGCATGGCTACTCTAGCATATTCAGAATTCCACATTATTGACTCCTACCAGAGAGATTTAGGTTTTTATATGTTTTGCATTGCTAATTAGTGACCTTTTGTTTCTGCTTGAAAAACTCCCTTTAACATTTGTTGTAAAGTCAATCTAGTGTTAAATCATCAGATTCCTTTTTCTGGAAAACTATCTATCGTTCCTTCAATCCTGAAGGACAACTTATCCGGATAGACCACTGTTGGTTGGCAAGTTTTTCTTTCAGCACTTTGAGTATATAGTGCCACTGCCTTTGGGCTGAAACATTCCAGTGAAAAAGCTACTGATAGCCTTAAGGACGTTCTCTTGTATGTAACAAGTTGCTTTTCTCTTGCAGCTTTTACGATTATCTCCTTGTCTTTACCTTTTGACATTTTATTTGTGATATGCTCAGTTTGGTTCTCTTTGTATTCAAATCACTAATCATCAGGGAAACGTAAATTAAAGCCACAATGATACATCACTTCACAGCTGTTAGAATGGCAATCAGTAAGAAAAAGGGAGAGCACAGGTGTTGGTAAGGAAGTGGCAATAAGAGAATGCTTGTACACTGAGGGTGGGGATACACAAATGGGCTCAGCTGCTACAGAAAACATTATGGAGATTCCTCAAAAATTAAGAATAGATCTACCATATGATCCAGAAATCCCACTTATGGGTATATATCCAATGGAAATAAAAGTAGGATATCAAAAAATATGTGCTTCCATATTTATTGCCACATTAATCACAAAGCCAAAATATGGAAACAAGCTAAGTGTCCATCAACAGATGATTTGATGATGAAGACAAGGTGCATACAAACAATGGAAAAATGTTCAGCTTCGATAGGAGCAGGGGAACTGAAGAGGTGAATTTAGAGGGCACAGACTTGCAATTGGAGGATGAATAAGTTCTGGAGGTCTAAGGCACAGCATAGTGACTATAATCAACACTGTATTGTCAACATGTAGCAGATGTCTATCTTCCAGTGAAGACTTCAGTGACTTTTAGAAACAGATTTTGCATACACTCCTATACATTTTTACAGAGCAGTGCTTAAGGAAATGTACCTATGTTTGGATGGGGATGAAGTGGGCACATATCCTTTATTTATATTGCACCATTTCATTGGCATGGGGTAGCCCTAATTATACTCTAGCAAAAGTTCAACAGTTCCCCTTCTCTCAGTCGTATTCATGTGTTAAGTAACGGAGAATTGTACAAGAGCTTCAAATACTTCTTCATTTACAGTTGTTAATTAAGTAGGATAATTCATGGGACCATTGGCATTGACACCCTAAAACAGCATTAAGAATCCAATGACTATGTGAAACAGATCATCAGTCCAGGTTCAATGCATGAGACAGGGTGCTCAGGGCTGGTGCACTGGGATAACCCTGAGAGATGGGATGGGAAGGGAGGGTAGAGGGGGTTCAGGGAGGGGATACATGTCCACCCATGGCTGATTCAAGTCAACGTATGGCAAAACCACTACAATATTGTAAAATAATTAGCCTCCAGTTAAAATAAATAAATTAAAACAAAACAACAAGAACAACAACGAAAAAAATCCAATGACTCTCTAAGGATAAAATATAAATTAATGATACAATTTAAGTAGTTGGTTCAAGTCTGGGAGATCTGGAAAGTCAACAGTCAGGATAGCACCTTGTTTTTCTTTTTAACCAGACCATGGGACCACAAATGTACATCCTGCTTCTGAAGACAAAAATTGGCTACAGCTGATAACCCTGCTTATCCCACAAACTATTTCCTTTCTTGCCCCTTGAGGTTTGAGGTTTGCAGGAAAATATCAGCATTAAAGTACTTCTAGCCATTCCATCTTGGTGATTATATTGCCTGCATACAACCATAAATTTCTCAGACGTGACATGTTGAACACAGACAATAGAAAGGAATGTATATTGGTTTTTCCATATTGGCTCTTATTCTGCAACATTGAATATTTGGTGACTTTATTATTGCCATGAATTCTCACTCATCACCTCAAATATGTTCGGATGCTTGAAATAGCAGGAATTATTTTGACAGGATGATCCCACTAGCTATGTCAACCAGGGGTAAATTTTCCAGACCTACTGAGGGAGGGAAAGAGGGGCTTGACTTCCATAATATCAGAAATTGCTACTGACTGTGACATGGATTTTGAACATCATCCCCGTCAGAAATTCCCACTGGACGCTAGAAGCAAAATGTTACATCATCAGAATCATAAGTTAACAGCCCTGAAGGGGCCGCACACTTCATTCCACCTCTCTTTATTGTTCAAATCATGTCCTCCTATTTAGACTGTGGAACTAGAATCTGATCAACAACTTATCAGATAAAAAGCACTGAAAAAGGTATTACTCAAACCTTAGTTGTATCGGACAAGTCTTCCGAGAAGGCACAACTAGGCCAACTGTATACCTTGTTTCTGTCCAAAGACACACCCTCTCTGTGTGTTCGTTCTCATTCTGGCCAGAAACACAGAATGGACGTCGATGACCACCACGTCTGGATTATGCTGCATCAGAATATTTGGGGGACAAGGTTTACCCACTCCTGGGGCTTCAGCCAGGTGTCTCTCCTCTAGGGTCAGAAGGCTGAGATGGAACAGGGTTCCATCTCAGAAGTAGAAAAGAAGCAACAGGTTCTAAACCTTGACGTTTCATGAATAATTGTTAATAGATTAATAAATAATGAGGCCACTCCACATGGAGGATAAAACAATGGGTCTCTAGGACTTAAAGATACTGTGTCTGTGTAGTTCGATTCAGTTGTTGGTCCATTTTGGCATATTATCTGGGTCAAATTAAGTCTTCTTTGTCAAAGGCAGAATGAACTTTGTTGTAGTCCATTCATATAAATATTATTGAGGGTTAAGGTAGGTCATTCTAACATGACAAATCCGTCAGAAATCTCAGTCTCTGGCCTCAGCAACACCATCTCTTCTTTTGCAACCTCTTCAAGGCATCTTTGATTTCTTTGTTCCTCAGACTGTAAATCAAAGGATTCAACATAGGAATCACCACCGTATAGAAGACTGATGCAAATCTGTCAAAGCTGGAGGAACCACCAGAGCTGGAACTTAAATAGACAAAGATACTTGAGGTATAGAAGAGAGTGACTGCTGTCAGGTGGGAAGCACAGGTGTTGAAAGCCTTGGACCTGCCACTTGCTGTCGTGACCTTCATGATGGAGATGACAATGTAGACATAGGATATCATGATAACTAAGGCATTTATTATCCCAAAGATCATTGTTAATATGGCAGTCAAGAGTTGTACAAAGAAAGTGTCAGTGCAGGATAGAAGTAACAGCTGGGGCAGGTCACAGAAGAAGTGGTTGATGACATTAGGCCCACAGAAGTGGAGCTGGAACATAGCACACAATTGGGATATAGAAGCAGAGAGTCCAGCCAAGTAGGATCCCAGCACCATCCGACCACAGAGAGCAGGCGACATGACTGACGAATAGAGGAGTGGGTTACAAATGGCGGCATATCGGTCATAAGCCATGGCGGTCATGAGGCAAGACTCACTCAACCCCATGGTGGAGAATACAAAGTACTGAACAGCACAAGCCACAAAGGTGATAGTTTGCCGCTCCTGGAAGAAGTCGTAGAGCATCTTGGGGGCTGTGGAGGTCACGTAGCAGATGTCCATGAAGGACAGGTTACTGAGAAAGAAATACATGGGGGTGTGGAGGTGGGAGTCCATTCTTATTAAGATGAGGAGCGACAGGTTCCAAGTCATGGTCAAAATGTATATCAACAGGAATACGACAAAGAGCACTACTATGATTCTGGGAAAATCTGAGAATCCCAACAGGATAAAATGAGTGATCTCTGTGATATTTCCTCCTCCAATCATTGGTTTGATGCTCCTAAAATCAGAAAAGAGACAAGAAAATGCATCGCAGGCTCACCAATTGAGATTGTAGCATCACAATTCTCATATACACCATACTTTTCCTCCACTGAGCCCTGGATAAAAGGAAACGCTCTGCTGCCCTGGAGAAAAGATCTCAGCTTTTCGTCTTGGATTGTCAGGAAGTGCCTCCTCAGTGCTTCAGGTTCTCAATTATTTCATGAGATCTCATGATAATTAAAAGATATATTTAAAAAGTTGAAAATTTTTTTAAAAAGCAATAGAAATCTTGTGATTATTAATATAAGGAAGAGATCATTGATTAAAATGCTGGGTTTTTTGAAGATCTCTAATAATGTATAACTGCTGCTTTATAATAATGTGGTATCATTTCAGGATAAATTTGAAGTAGCTTTTCTCCTAGATGATCATCTAGAGAGATTTTCATATTTTCTTCTTTTATCCATAGGAAAGTTACTCCATTTATAATAACCTCTCAATCTTTTGACAAATATATTTATTACAGTGGCTCCTAAATGGCCTAGAAAAGTATATCATGATTTGTAATCCTGAGTTGTTGGAGAGATACAGCATGTATGCCCAATTAAGTTACATTGTAAGTGTTCTTAGGGAGGCCTTCATGTAAAATATTTCAAAAATTAGCTAGTACAACTCACTACTGGCCCCCATTATTGGCCTGTTTTTATGATATTTTTCTTCTTAGGAAATAGCAGAGAACTGTGGTTAAGGTTTCAGACCTTGGAGTTTTAGTTTTGAGTGTCATAATCAAGATGGCATTATAGATCATTCCTAATTTCAGTTCCCCTCACTTAAAAAGTAACTAGCAACTATTCATAGGAAGAATACTAGTGTGAAAATCCTAAAACACAGAGATGAATGTGAAGCACCCCTCTGGACCACATTGACCAAGAAGAACCACATTAAGGGAGTAGAGAAGTTCCTCTCTGACAGACTTGCCCTTCCCCACTACTGGCTCAGTGTCACACCAAGAGGGCTCCTCTTGGTCTATGGTTTTCCTGCCAAACTGGACAACCTAGAAAAAATGAATAAATTTCTAGAAATATACAACTTAGGAAAACTGAATCAAGGGGAAACAGAAAGACTAAACAGGCCAATAATGACTAAGGAGATTGAATCAGTAATTAAAAACCTCCCAGCAAAGAAATACCCAGGACCAGAAGGCTTCATGATGAATTCTATCAAACATTTAAAGAAGATTAATGCCAATCATTTTCAAAGTCTTCCAAAAAGTTAAAGAAAAAATAACATTTCCAAACTCATTTTACAAAGCCATTATTACTTTGATACCAAAGTGAGATAGGGAAATTACAAGAAAATAAAATCACAGGTCATTACCCTTGATAAATGGAGATTTTTAAACTCTCAACAAAATACTAGCAAATAAAATTCAGCAGCACATAGAAAGGATCATACACCATGATCTAGTAGGGTTCATTCTTGAGATGCAAGAACGGGTCGATCAATCAATGTGATACACTGCTTTAATATAATGAAATGTAAAAATCACATAAGCTTCTCAATAAATGCACAAAAAGCATTTGGCAAATTCAACATCCAATCATGACAAAAATTCATGAGTCAAGTATAGAAAGACTTCATCTCAACATAATAAAGCACATCGTAACATGCCTTCATCTAACATACTCAGTGGTGAGTGACTGAAGGTGTCTCTCCTAAGATCAGGAGTAAGACAAGTAACTAACCATTCCTACTCAACTTAGCTCTAGA
This sequence comes from Bos mutus, assembly GCF_027580195.1. Classification (NCBI taxonomy): domain Eukaryota; kingdom Metazoa; phylum Chordata; class Mammalia; order Artiodactyla; family Bovidae; genus Bos; species Bos mutus. The sequence continues at coordinate 1,351,294 of NC_091631.1, read as the reverse complement.
AATCCAAGCCAGGTCAATCAGGCATGAAAGATAAATAAATAAATAAATGCCATGAGAATTGGAAATAATTGAAACTGTTTCTGTTTGTATACAACATGATTTTTTTTTGACAACATGATTTTTAATACAGAAAATCCTAAAGATTCCACCCCAAAATGGTAATATCTTATGAACAAGTTTAGTTAACTGCAGTATACCAAATCAACAGATAGAAATCAGTTGCATTTCTATTACCTAGAACAAATTATCTGAAAAAAAGAAAACAATTCCATTTACAGTAGTATCAAAAACAAAACACTCAGGAATGAATTAACTGAGGAGATGAAAGATCTTCAAAATGAACACTCACTATAAGACACTGACAAAAGAAAATGACAAGACACCAGTAAATATAAAGATCTTCCATCTTCATGGATAGAGAGAACGAATATTGTTAAATAGTCCATAATGCCCAAAGCCATTGATAGATTCAATGCAATACCTATCAAGATTCCAAAGACATTTTTCACAGAAATATAACAACAATCCTAAACTTGGCCTGGCACCACAAATACCCTGAACAGACAAAGCAATCCTGAGAAAGAGAGCAAAGCTGGAGACATTATGCTTCCTGATTTCAAATTGCATTACAAAGCTATATTTAAAAAAAAAAGTGAGACTATATCAAACTAAAAAGCAAAAGAAATAAACAAAAGGAAAAGGCAATCCATGAATTGGGAGAAAATATTTGCAGAAACACATCTAGTAAGGAGTTCGCATCCAAAATACATAAAGAACTCATGCTCACTAGAGAGTTATTTACAATTATTACAATAGCCAAAACATTGAAACAACTTAAATGTCCACTGAAAGGTGAATGGCTACTATGGCCATACTACCCTGAATGTGTCCGATCTTGTCTGAAAAGTGAATGAACAAAACAAAATTACACACATGCACATATATATATATATATATACATACACACATGTATACATATATATGAACTATTCGGACATGAAAAAGAAAACCTTGGCATTTGCAACAGCTTGGATAGATCTCAAGGGCATTCTGCTAAGTGAGATCAGTCACACAGAGAAAAACAAATACTGTATAATCTCCCTTTATGGAGAATCTAAAAATAAATCTCATTTTTAAAAAAATCAGATTGTGATTGACAGAGGCAGGAGTAGAATATGGAGGAACTGGTTAAAAATGATCAGAAGATATAAACTCCCAGTTAGAAGATAAGTTCTGGGGATACAATGTACAACATGATGACATTAGTTAATAATACTGTATTGTATACTTGAAAGTTTCTAAGAAAATAGACCTCAAAAGATCTCATAATAAGGAATAAAATTATGTCTATGGCAAGTGATGGATGCTGACTATTTTATCGTGGTGATCACTGGGCAGTATATACATGCATCAAGTCATTATGTGTGCACCTTGCTGCCGTCGTCCGGTTGCTAAGTCCCATCTGACTCTTCGGGACAGCAGCACACCGGGCTCCTCTGTCCACTGTCGCCCGGAGCTTGCTCAAACTCATGCTCATTAGGTCAACGATGCCATCCAACTGTATCATCCTCTGTCACCCTCTTCTCCTCCTGCCCTCAATCTTTCCCAGCATAAGGGTCTTTTCTAATGAGTCAGCTCTTCACATGAGGTGGCCAATGTATTGGAGTTTCAGCTTCAGCATCAGTTCTTCCAACGAATATATTTAGGGTTGATTTCTGTTAGGATGGACTGGTTGGGTCTCTCTGTAGTCCAAGGGACTCCCAAGAGTCTTCTCCAACACCACAATTAAAGTGCATCAATTCTTCAGCGCTCAGCCTTCTTTATGGTCCAACTGTCACATCTATACATGACTACTGGAAAAACCATAGCATTGACTATACAGACTTCTGTCAGCAAAGAGATGTCTCTGCTTTTAAATATACTGTCTAGATTTGTCATAGCTTTTCTTCTGAGAAGCAAACGGCTTTTAAATTCATGGCTGCAGCCACTGTCTGCGGTGATTTTGGAGCTCAAGAAAATAAAATCTGTCATTGTTCCCACTTCTTCCCCATCTATTTGCCATGAAGTAATGGGACTGGATGCCATGATCTTCATTTTTTGAATGTTGAGTTTTAAGCCAGCATTTTCACTCTCTTTTTTCACCCATATCAAGAGACTCTATAACGTTTCTTTTCTCTTTCTGCCATTAAAGTGATATCATCTACATATCTGAGGTTGCTGATATTTCTCCCAGCAATCTTAATTCCAGCTGGTGATTCTCCAGCCCAACATTTCGCATGATGTACTCTGCATATATGTTAAATGAGCAGGATGACAGTATACAGCCTTGACGTACTCCTGCCTCAATTTTGAACCAGTCTATTGCTTCATGTCTGGTTCTAACTGTTGCTTCTTGACCTGCATACAGATTTCTCAGGACACAAGTAAGGTAGCCTGGTATTCTCACCTCTTTAAGAATTTTCCACAGGTTGTTGTGATCCACACAATCAAAGCCTTTAGCACAATGAAGCAGAAGTAGATGTTTTTCTGGAATTCCCTTGCTTTTTCTATGCTTCAACAGATGTTGGCAATTTGATCTCTGGTTCCTCTGCCTTTTCTAAATCCAGCTTGTACATCTGGAAGTTCTCAATTTACAGGCAGCTGAAGAAAGCTGAGCACCGAAGAATTGATGCTTTTGAACTGTGGTGTTGGAGAAGACTCTTGAGAGTCCCTTGGACTGCAAAGAGATCCAACCAGTCCATTCTAAAGGAGATCAGCCCTGGGTGTTCTTTGGAAGGAATGATGCTAAAGCTGAAACTCCAATACTTTGGCCACCTCATGCGAAAAGTTGTCTCATTGGAAAAGCCTCTGATGCTGGAAAAGATTGGGGGCAGGAGGAGAAGGGGATGACAGAGGATGAGATGGCTGGATGGCATCACCAACTTGATGGATGTGAGTTTGGGTGAACTCTGGGAGTTGGTGATGGACAGGGAGGCCTGGCGTGCTGCGATTCATGGGGTCGCAAAGAGTCAGACACGACTGAGTGACTGAATTGAACTGAACTGAAGCCAAGCTTGAAGGATTTTGAGCATTACCTTGCTAGCGTGTGAAATGAGTGCAGTTTTAAGATAGTTTAGATGTCCTTTGGCATTGCCTTTCTTTGGGATTGGAATGAAAACTGACCTTTTCCAGTCCTGTGGCCACTGCTGTTTTCCAAATCTAGTGGCATATTGAGTGCAGCACTTTCACAGCATCATCTTTTAGAATTTTAAATAGCTTAGGTGTAATTCCATCACCTCCTCTAGCTTTGTTCGTAGTGATGCTTCCTAAGGCCCACTTGACTTCACATTCCAGGATGTCTGACTAGATGACTGACCACATCATCATGCTTAACTGGTCATTAAGATCTTTTCTGTATAGTTCTTCTGTGTATTCTTGTCACCTCTTGTTAATCTCTTCTTCTTCTGTTAGGTCCATAGCATTTCTGTCCTTTATTGTACCCATCTTTGCATGAAATGTTCCCTTGGTATCTCTAATTTTCTTGAAGAGATTGCTAGTCTTTCCAGTTCTATCGTTTTCCTCTATTTCTTTGCACTGTTCACTTAAGAAGGCTTTCTTATCTCTCCTTGCTCTTCTCTGGAACTCTGCACTCACTTGGGTATACCTTTCCCTTTCTCCTTTGCCTTTCACTTCTCTTGTTTTCTCTGCTGTCTGTAAGGTCTCCTCAGAAAACCATTTTGCCTTCCTGCATTTCTTTTTTTGGGGAGAGGGGATGGTTTTGGTCACTGATTCCTGTACAATGTTATGAACCTCTGTCCATACTTTTTCAGGCACTCTTGCTGCCAGATCTAATCCCTTGAATCCATTTGTCTCCTCCACTGTATAGCTATAAGGGAATTGATTTAGGTCATACCTGAATGGCCTCGTGGTTTTCCCTACTTTCTTCAGTTTAAGCCTGAATTTTGCAATCAAGAGCTGATGATCTGAGCCAGAGTCAGCTCCCAGTCTTCTTTTTGCTGACTGTATGGAGTTTCTCCATCTTTGGCTGCAAAGAATATAGTCCATCTGATTTCGGTATTGACCATCTGTGGATGTCTATGAATAGAGTCATCTCTTGCGTTATTGGAAGAGCATGTTTGCTATTACCGTACATTTTCTTGACAAAACTCTGTTAGCCTTTGCCCTGCTTTATTTTGTACTCCAAGGCCAAACTTGTCTGTTACTCCAGGTATCTCTTGACTTCCTACATCGAAATTTGAATCCCCTATGATGAAAAAGACATCTTTTGGTGTTAGTTCTAGAAGGTCTTGTAGTTCTTCATAGAACCATTCCAGTTCAGCTTCTTTGGCAGTAGTGCTTGGGGCATAGACTTGGATTACTGTGATGCTGAATGATTTGCCTTGGAAAGGAACCAAGATCATTCTGTCATTTTTGAGATTGCACCCAAGTCCTGCATTTCACATTCTTTTGTCGATTATGAGGGCTACCCCATTTCTTCTAAGGGATTCTTGCCTACAGTAGTGGATATAATGGTCATCTGAATTAAATTTGCCTTGACCATCCAGTTTAGTTCACTGATTCCTAAAATGTCAATGTTCACTCTTGCCATCTTCTGCTTGACCACATCCAATTTACCTTGATTCATGGACCTCACATTCTGGGTTCCTATGCAATATTGTTCTTTATAGCACTGGAGTTTACTTTCACATGCAGACACAGCCACAACTGGGAGTTGTTTGCACTTTGGCCCAGCCTCTTCATTCTTCCTGGAACTATTTCTCTGCTCTTTCCAGTAGCATATTGGGCACCTACCGACCTGGAGAGTTCATCTTGCAGTGTTCTGTCTTCTTGTCTTGTCATGTTGTTCATGGGATTCTCAAAGCAAGAATACCAAAGGGGTTTGCCATTCCCTTCTCCAGTGACTCATGTTTTGTCAGAACTCCCACCATGACCTGTCCGTCTTGGGTGGCCCTGCATGACTTGGCTCATAGCTTCATTGAGTTACACAAGGCTGTGGTCCATGTGATGGTTTGGTTAGCTTTCTCTGCTTGTGGTTTTGGTCCTGGAGGCTGTGGGATCATAGTTCTTGCTTCTTCTGTCTGCCCTCTGGTGGATGAGGATAAGAGACTTCCTCACAAAGGGACTGGCCATGGGGGAAAGTAGGTCTTGCTCTGGTGGGCAGGGCCGTGCTCTGTAAGACTTGAATCGAATTGTCCGCAGACGGCTGGGGCTGTGAGCCCTCTCTGTCCGCTGTTCAGCCTGAGGCAGCCCAGCCCTTGAGTCTGCAGGCTCTCTGGTATGGCTGATGGAGACCTCCTCAAGAAGACTTATGCCAACATACCTGCCTCCCAGGACTGTGACTGCTGGCACTTCTGTCCCCAGAGCAGGACCCTGCCGGCCGTGCCTCCGCAGGAGACCCCCAACACTCACAGGCAGGTTTGGCTCAGTCTCTTCTGGGAATCACTGGGGGTCCTGGTGCACACAGGTTTTGTTTGTGCCCTCCAAGAGTCTCTGCTTCCCTCAGTCATGTGGAAGTTTTGCAACCAAACTTTGCAGTTTTGCTATGCTACACTGCCTTCCCTTGTGATAAAAGAGGAAATTAATAATAGCAAACAAAAAAAAAAAGAAAATTTAGAAAAAAGTAATTAGAAAGGACTTGAAATTTCAGTTATTTAGAAGTCTTATAAACACTAATATTTCATTATTCTTATAGAAATGGGCATATGTCAAAAGAATAAATAGAAGTTTAAGAATAAATTCAAATATGGATAAGAAATTAATATATGACAAAGTTAGTAGTTTTAAATTGATAGAAAAGTCCTTCCTAAGTGTCCTGTCAGTCCTGGCTTATTGTAAGTAAAAAGCATTAGGGAAATGGATAGATACACATTTGTATAATCTTGGGATGAAAAACAAATTTCTGAAATATAACAATAAACCAAAAACTTTAAGAGAAAAAATATGATATAACCATTTGAAACTTTTATGGTTGAAAAACCCACTTATGTAACTTTGAAATACACAATGAAATGGGAAACATAGTCCAAAAGGACAACATGGTAACACCTTTAATGTGAATACAAAGAGTATGTGACTAAGAGACGGGCGCCCATACATAGGGCTGATGAGTACACAAAATAATTCTATCATTTCTGGAAGAAAAAATTATATAATTGCTCTCTCTCCACTTCTCCCTGTCTTACACACATGCACACAACATGTGTTCCGATTACAAATGCCAAAAGTAATGAGTGATATCATTTTGATTTTCTTCTTTATACTTATCTGTTGGTTTTCAATTTTCTACAGCTCATATTTATAAGAACAACTTATTAAGATATGCAAATCTCTAGTTCTTAATTGTTATGATAGAGAGAGGAAGAGGGAAAGTGACAGAGAATTGCAATAAGAGAATGAGACAGAATCGACTTTCAGACTTTCCTTTTATTAATGCCTCCTGGCTCTGTGACCCCTGGCAAGTTATTAATGTTTCTGTGCCTCAGTTGCCTCATTTATAATGGGATTAATAATACCACTTCACAAGGCTGTTGCAGAGACTGAATGACATAAAGAGCTTATTAAAACCTTGTCCAAGTGTGATCATGGTCATGATCATGGTCATGATCCACTAAGGACATGGTCATTTGGGAGAGTGGTACAGGGCACAAAATCAGGGAAAAAAGGCAGGAATGAGGAAGATGAAGGAAGTTACTGGATGAAGAAGAACAAGGTTAAAAGGGATAGTTATGTCCACCCTCCCCGTGCTTGGAAGGGGGGGCCTCTCTGATATCTATGTCACCTACCCTAGAGTCTCCAGTCCCCCAGGGTCTCCAAGGATGGTGCTGGAGATCTACTTGACGTATTTCAAAAGACCAGTGGAATCAGAAAGAGAAAAACAAATATCGCATAGTAACACATATGTATGGAATCTAGAAAGATGGTGCTGATGAATTTGCAGGGCAGCATTGGAGATGCAGGCATAGAGGACAAACTCATGGACGCAGGTGAGGGGGGAAGGAAGGAGGGGTCAGGTGAATGGAGAGAGTAGCAGGGAAGCAGAGACACCACCACACGTAAAATAGCCAGTGGGAATTTGCGTATGAATCAGGGAACTCAAACCTAGGATCTATAACAACCTAGTGGGGAGGGAAAAGGTGGGAGGTGGGAGGGAGGTCACACACGCATACCTATGGCTAATTCATGTTGATGTATGGCAGAAACCAAAGCAACATTGTAAAGCAATTATCCTTTAACTTAAAATAAATAATATTTTTTAAAGACCAGTGGAATTGTACACGAGTATTTATTAGAATCATTGTTAGTAACCAACTTGGCTTTACTCTTCAGAAATTATGACTCAAAAGTATATATTGAAATGGAAATCCAATTGTTATTATATAAAAGCAGATCCTCAAGGGAATAAATTATATTAAAAGAGTCTTTGTGAAGAAGAAAAAAGAAAGAAAGATGGTTAATATAGACAAGCACATTTGATCATACCTTATTCCCCTGAAATTCAGGAAAATATGACCTTAACTCAGCATTCATTTAACTTTTCAGTTCAGTCCAGTTGTTCGGTCGTGTCTGACTCTCTGCGACCCCATGGACTGCAGCACTCCAGGCTTCCCTGTCCATCACCAACTCCAAGAGCATTTAACTTTTACAGTATGTTAAACTTTGCAGACATGTCATTTGATTCTAAATGATAATTTACCCCAATTTTCCAGGTGAAAAACCAGAAGACAACAGAGTTCAAGACAGTATCCTTAAAAAATTGCAGGACTAGAATTCAGCATCCCTCACTGCAGAGTAACACCTGAAATTTTAGGCTACAGATTACAAACCTTGCTCCACAAAGGTCCGACTGAAAGAATCACATGGCCATAGAGACAACACAGAATTCATTGTTCTTTATAAATCATGCCCTCTCACCTTGACACAGTATCCAGGAAGACCGAGTTCTTGAGAAAGGTTGAAACTGTGTTTTTCTTTTGCCAAGAAATTTTCCTATTGCACTTCAGGACGGAAAATGAGGGCCATGGAATTGGCTGTCCACTGGCAGTCAGAGAGATGGCCTCACTGGGAAGCCTTTTAAATGTGTTTTTAAGGGCAGAAATGACAGGAAAAAGACCACTAGGAGGTGAAAAATCTCCAGGTACTTTCTCCCTGGAGTCAAGGTTGTCATGGAGTTTTGTCCCTGCTAATTTCATGCACCACTTTGCCATGTCCCTTCAGGTTCAATTCCCCCTCTTCCCCATATTCCTATGATGATCTCATAATTATAGCTTTTCCTTTAACAAACTTGGATTCATGTGAGCTGGAAGAGACATGGTGACCATCTAGTCCAGTAACTTCGGTTTCCCAGCTAGGACCTGAAGCCAGTGGAGCTAAGAGATTTGTCCAGGGTGGCACAGTTGGTATACCTGTCTAAAACGAATGTGCTTTGTAAACAGGGTGTGTCTACATATCCAATTTATTGTATTGAAGCTATTACCAGTTAGCTGTGCCATCTTGGGCAAATCTCTTAGCTAAACTGGCTTCAGATTGAAGTTAGTGGACTAGATGATCACCATGTCTTTTTCAGCTCAAATGAATCCAAGTTTGTTAAAGGGAAAGCTATTTTATATATGTGTGTGTTTATATACGGGCTTCCCTGATAGCTCAGTTGGTAAAGAATCTGCCTGCAATACAGGAGACCTGGGTTCTATTCCTGGGTTGGGAATATCCCCTAGAGAAGGGAAAGGCTACCCACTCCAGTATTCTGGCCTGGAGAATTCCATGCATTGTAAAGTCCATGGGGTGGCAAAGAGTCAGACACAACTGAGAAACTTTCACTTTCACTTTCATGTATATATATGCATCAGATCAGTTCAGTTCAGTCATTCAGTCATGTCCAACTCTTTGCAACCCCAAGAATTGCAGCATGCCAGGCCTCCCTGTCCATCACCAACTCCCAGAGTTCACCCAAACTCATATCCATTGAGTCAGTGATGCCATCCAGCCATCTCATCCTCTGTCATCCCCTTCTCCTCCTGCCCCCAATCCCTCCCAGCATCAGAGTCTTTTCCAATGAGTCAACTCTTCTCATGAGGTGGCCAAAGTATTAGAGTTTCAGCTTTAGCATCAATCCTTCCAAAGAACACCAAGGACTGATCTCCTTCAGAATGGACTGGTTGGATCTCCTTGCAGTCCAAGGGACTCTCAAGAGTCTTCTCCAACACCACAGTTCAGAAGCATCAATTCTTCGGTGCTCAGCTTTCTTCATAGTCCAACTTTCACATCCATACATGACCACAGGAAAAACCATAGCCTTGACTAGACGGACCTTTGTTGGCAAAGTAATGCATGCATCTTCCTAAATATCTGACCTGAATCAATCATCACTGCAGCCCTGTGATGCAGATGTGGTATTATTTCCTATGCATTAAGTGGGGAAATCAAGCCAATAAGGAATACAAAAAAGCTATTCATGAGATGTCCACAAATTATTGTGGTTGTAACTGTGGGCATTGGTATCAGCAAATCTGGAGTGAATACCATCTCTTTCACGTGAATGTTCTGTGATCTTGAGCAAATTAACTTCTCTAAGCCTCTTATTATCACCTATAAAATAGGACTGATAATAGAACTAAATTTCAGAACACTTATTAAGCTATTATGGGCTTCTCTGGTGGCTCAGACAATGAAGAATTTTGCCTGCAATGCAGGAGACCCAGGTTCCATCCCTGGATGGGGTAGATCCCTGGAGAAGGAAATGGCTACCCACTCCAGTATTCTTGCTGGAGAATTCCATTGACGGAGGAGCCTGGAGGGCTACAGTACATGGTGTCACAAAGAATCAGACACAACTGAGCAACTAACACTTTTACTTTCATTTTCATTTATTATAAGAGTATGTAATCCATACCTTGCCTTCTGTTATTACCAGGTGTAAGTTTTGTGTTCTGGAGTTCTTTCCAATGTATCAAGCTGTATTACTAATTCTTCATTTAAAATATCTAATTAAAACCATTCCCATAAGCTTTTTTTGGTTTTTGTCTTTTTTACATTGGGGCTCAGTCAGTCAGTTCAGTCACTCAGTCGTGTCCGACTCTTTGTGACCCCATGGACTGCAGCACGCCAGGCCTCCCTGTCCATCACCAACTCCCAGAATTTACTCAAACTCATGTCCATCGAGTCGGTGATGTCATCCAACCATCTCATTCTCTGTTGTCCCCTTCTCCTCCTGCCCTCAATCTTTCCTAGCATCAGGATCTTTTCCAATGAGTCAGTTCTTCCCAAGAGGTGGCCAAAGTATTGGAGTTTCAGCTTCCAGTCCTTCCAATGAATATTCCAGTTTCAGTCCTTCCAATGAATATTCAGGACTCATTTCCTTTAGGATGGACTGGTTGGATCTCCTTGCAGTCCAAGGGACTCTCAAGAGTCTTCTCTAACACCACAGTTCAAATGCATCAATCCTCCAGCACTCAGCTTTCTTTATAGTCCAACTCTCACATCCATACATGACCACTGGAAAAATCAAAGGACATTAGGGCAGCACAACTACTCCTGACTACTCTCGGAAGTCAGCAGGATGTCCACTATGAGCCTCCAGGAGACCCTCCCTAGATAATCTCCCCAGCCTGATCCTCAGATCAGGTGAGCTCCCAACCCCCCAGGGCTAAACACACATTCCCCTCTGCAACAGGCTCCATGTGCCTATTTCCCAAGTGTGGTAGTAAGAGCAAGTCTGTAAACCAAGTGCTCTCAGAAAAGCAGACCTGGGTCAGTGGGAAAAGAGAGAAAAACAATAAACACGAGCTGCAGTGCCACCTGGAGAATAGTTTCCAGTAACCCATCAGTGGAAACAGTGAGAGACTTTATTTTCTTGAGCTCCAAAATCACTGCAGATGGTGACTGCAGCCATGAAATTAAAAGACGCTTGCTCCTTGGAAGAAAAGCTATGACCAACCTGCTAAGTCACTTCAGTCGTGTCCGACTCTGTGCGACCCCATAGATGGCAGCCCACCAGGCTCCCCCGTCCCTGGGATTCTCCAGGCAAGAACACTGGAGTGGGTTGCCATTTCCTTCTCCAATGCATGAAAGTGAAAAGTGAAAGTGAAGTCCCTCAGTCATGTCTGAGTCTTAGTGACCCCATGCACTGCAGCCTACTAGGCTCCTCCATCCATGGGATTTTCCAGGCAAGAGTACTGGAGTGGGGTGCCATTGCCTTCTCCATGACCAACCTAGACAGCATATTAAAAAGCAGAGACATTACTTTGCCCACAAAGGTCCATCTAGTCAAGGCTATGGTTTTTACAGTAGTCATGTATGGATGTGAGAGTTGGACTATAAAGAAAGCTGAGTGCTGAAGGATTGATGCTTTTGAACTGTGGTGTTAGAGAAGACTCTTGAGAGTCCCTTGGACTGCAAGGAGATCCAACCAGTCCATCCTAGAGGAGATCAGTTGTCCTGAATACTCATTGGAAGGATTGATTTTGAAGCTAACTCAATATTTTGGCCACCTCTTGTGAAGAGCAGACTCAATGGAAAAGACTCTGATGCTGACAAAGATTGAGGGCAGGAGGAGAAGGGGACGACAGAGGATGAGATGGTTGGATGGCATCACCAAATCAATGGACATGAGTTTGAGTAGACTCCGGGAGTTGGTGATAGACAGGGAGGCGTGGCATGCTGCAGTCCATGGGGTCACAAAGAGTCGGACACGACTGAGTGACTGAACTGAACTGAAATAGTCTGGTACATGTTAAAAGAACCAGAGAAGACAAAGGAGCTCAAGGATTCTGACACAAGAGGGAGTAAAGAATAGACAGGTGTACCCATCCATCAAAAGCTGAGCAAACCCCGGAGAGCCCACCAATGACAGTCCACTTCATCTGAAGGCAACAGTTAAGGATGTAAGGAGTGTCTGCTGCTTCAAGGGCTTCCCTGGCGGCTCAGTCAGTAAAGAGTCCACCTGCAATGCAGGAGACCCAGGTTTGATCCGTGGGTCAGGAAGATCCCCCAGAAAAGGAAATGGCAATCAATTCTAATATTTCTGCTGTGGACTGAGGAGCCTGACAGGCTGCAATTCATGGGGTTGCAGGACTTAGTAATTAAACCACCGCTACCACCTGTTATCTCAAATACAAGAGCAGCAACACAGAGCTTCAAGGAACATGAAGAAGAGAAACATCTCATCACCTAAAGAAAACAATTCTCCAATAATTGAGCCCAAAGGCATAGAACTTTGTGACTTAGCTAATAAAAAATCAAAAGTAGCTGTTTCAAAAAAAGTCAATAATCTACAAGAAAGCACAGAAACATGATTCAATGAGATACGAAAAAGTACCTGTGAACCAAATGAGACACTTACCAAAGAGACAGAAATTATAAAAAAGAACCAAACAAATTCTTGGCGGTAACCTTTTGGATATGGCACCAAAGAACAAGTGACAAAAGCAAAACCCAACAAGTTGTACGACATCAAATTAAAGCTTCCGCACGTCCAAAGGAGTGCTTAACAAAATGAAAAGGCAAGCTACAGAGTGGGAGAAGTTATCTGCAAACCACATGTCAGTAAGGGATTACTGTCCAATATATATTAAGAATTCATACAAGTCAATAACAAAAACCAAACAATATGATTTAAAAATGGGCAGAGGGACCAAGTAGACATTTTTCCAAAGAGGGTATGCAATGGCCAACAGGTGCATAAAAAGATGCTCAACATTAATCCTCAGGGGAATGCAAATCCAAACCACATAGAAATACCACTTCGTACCTGTTAGAGTGACTATGATCGACACGAGGAACAGCAAGGGATGCTGAGGGTACGTACACTGTTGGTGAGAATGTAACTTGGTCTAACCACTATGAAAACAGTATGGAGTGTCCTCAAAAAGTCTCAAAAAGAACTTCTGTATAAACCACCAATTCCACTGCTGAGTATATATGCATAGGGAACGGTAACAAGATATGGGAAGAAATCTGCACTCCCGTGTTTATTCCAGTGTTAGTCACGACAGCCAAGATATAATCCAAGCGTCTGTCACGGAGGAATGGATGGTGAAGCCCCAGTGTGCGTGTGTGTGTGCTTGTAAACGATGGAATAGTATTCAGCTGTGAGAAAGAAGGAAATCCGCCTACTTGTGATAACATGGATGGACCTAGAGGAAATTGCACTAAAAGTCAGGCAGAGAAAGACAACGAGACAGCTCTGAGATGTGCATTCTAAGAAAGCCAGGTGGCTAAAACAGCTATGGAGCCGCGACGCCCAGAGGCTGTGCGCTGAGGGATTGGAGATATGTTATTAAAGGTACAACATGTAATCACTAGACAAGTCCTAGAGATCTAATGCACAGCATAGTGACTATAGACAGCAGTACACTACTATAAACTTCAAAGTTCCTAAGAGACTATATCTCAATTGTTCCCACATGAAAAAGGAAATGATAATTATGTGATAGGATAGGTCTGTTAGCTAATCCCGTAGTGGTAAGCATATTGCAATACATAAATATGTCAAATCAACACATTAACACCTTAAACTTATAAAATGGTATAGGTCAAATGTACCTATATAAAAATAAAATTTTTTTTAATTATCAGTTTTTCTCTTCCTCCCAAACTGAAGTCCCTGTTTTTAGTGGCTTGGGAAGGGCTGTTGCCTCTAATCCAACCACAACACATGCTGTATTTTTTTCCCTAGCCTTCATACACATGCCAATTAAACCTCGGGACGTAAGGGTAGATGTCTCCTGGGGAAATACTGGCCCTAGCCAACCACCACTCTGAGGCTTAAGTTTTTTCTTGTTATTTCTGTATGTTGAGAAATTTATTTGCTTTCTGAGTGCCTCAAAAAAAAAAAAAAAAAAAGCTTTTATTTAGCATTATTGATTTCTCTGAACATGTTGCCCATATTACCAGAGATGCGATACAGAAATACCAATACAGAAATCCTTGCAAGTTTTATCTCATTTTAATTTATCCAGCAAGATGATGAGAGATGTACTCCTACTATTCCCTTCTTACAAATGAGAAGACTGCAGGTCACAGCACTAAACAGCCCAAGGTCACCCAGCCTATGAAGGCAGAAAAGTGTTAGTCGCTCAGTCATGTCCAGTTCTTTGCAATCCCATGGACTGTAGCCCACCAGGCTCCTCTATCCATGGATTTCAGGCACGAATACTGGAGTGGTTAGCCATTCCCTTCTCCAGGGAATCTTCCTGACCCAGGGACCGAACCCATGTCTCCTGCACTGCAGGCAGATTCTTCACCATCTGAGCCACCAGGGAAGACTAGGAAGGGCAGAACTGGGATTCAAATCCACTCAATCTAACTCCAAAGCCACATCTTAAAGCCTGCTCTCATCTGCTCAGTGGAATGATGCTATCTGCTGCACTAATCTTACTTCTAAACAACTCAAGAGCAAGTAGCTTCCCTGGTGGCTCAGATGGTGTAGAGTCTGCCAGCAGTGCAGGAGACCTGGGTTCGATCCTTGTGTCGAGAAGATCCCCCTGGAGAAGGGAATGGCGACCCACTCCAGTATTCTTGCCTAGAGAAGTCCATGGACAGAGGAGCCTGGTGGGCCACAGTCCATGGGGTCTCAAAGAGTTGGACACGACTGAGTGACTAACAGTTTTACTTTTTCATAAAGTGCAAAGCACTAAACTTGGTGGTTTGAATGATGTAAACAGTGGGTCCCCAACCTTTTTGCCACCAGGGACCAGGTTCCTGGAAGACAATTTCTCCACAGCCCAGGGGTGGGGGATGGGTTCAGGACAATTCAAGCACGTTGCATTTACTGTGCCCTTTATTCCTATTATTATTACATCAGCTCCACCTCAGATCACCAGGCGTCAGATCCTGGAGGTTAGGGACCTCTGGAAATGATCCAGTAAGGAATATAGAGCTCAGGAAAAGAGATGAGAAATATGTCCTGCTGCTGCTGCTGCTAAGTTGTGTGCGACTCTGTGTGATCCCATAGACGGCAGCCCACCAGGTTCCCCGGTCCCTGGGATTCTCCAGGCAAGAACACTGGAGTGAGTTGCCATTTCCTTCTCTGAGAAACATGTCCATATAAGCATAATTCAAAGCAAGAGATAATACGTGGCATGATAAAGACATCAAATTTTGTGGGTGATCACCAGCCAGATGTGGGCAGAAAATCAGAAATCCAGGAGGACCCCTATATGTTCTTTCCAGGAATCTCTCACAAAAGATCTCTAGAAAGGCAGAGACTATTTCAGACACATTATTGTACAAATGAACAGGGGAACTACAATGTAATTGGACATGCTGTCAATAACATGAACACAGCATCTTTTCACATAGATATCCTCTCAGGAAATGAATAGCAAAGATGTAATGCCGACACCTTGCCAAGTAAGTGATGGCAACCCACTCCAGTACTCTTGCCTGGAAAATCCCATGGATGGAAGAGCCTGGTAGGCTACAGTCCGTGGGGTCGCTAAGAGTCGGACACGGCTGAGTGACTTCACCTCACCTTGTCTTCTTTCAGGAGGAAGATATACAGAGAGAAGCATTAAATCATTTTGCTGGCATAACTGAAGGAGAGGGGAATCTCAGCCTTCAGATGGCAACCACTGCAAAGCTTGTGTCCACAGATGCCTAAGAGATAAAGTTACCCCAGCAAACCCCACTGTGCACAGAGAACAGATAAACCAGCAATGCTGTTATTAATCTCAGCACACCTGTGATTACCTGTCCTTTTTCTCAGCCACCACCCCAGGGTCCATCGTTTCTAATCAGACCTTAGTTTTAGTTGCCTCTTATCTATTAAGGACACCTCAGCTATCTTTTGATTGGATAAAAATTCACTAAAGATAATGTTTTGTCATCTCTCTTCCTTCAGCTTTTTCTAACACCAATTTTTTTTCTTTTTTTCACCATTCTTGATTACATGTTGTATATCCCCTTCCCCATACTTCTCTCCACCTGACTCTGCTTACTGAATTAGAAAAAAGAGCAAGTGTAAAGAGGACATGAAAGAGTGGTCCCTTTCAGATCTTCCTTTAAGATGCTTCATCAATAGCCCTTCCTACTATTTACTTGGTTGACTTTTTAAAAGTTCAACATATTTGCCGGCCAAGAAACAAACTCTGAACAGCTTTGTTTATCAAAAACAGTTTGGACAGAATTACTCTCCAAAGACCAAATATTAATTTACTTTTGAATAAGAGTCCATCACTTCCTCTAGATCTTGACTTGTTCATCAAAGCTGCATTGGATTCGTTCAGTTTGGGAATACTGCCCTCTGCTGTAAACTACTTAAATCTGACCTTACAAACATAGCAAATCAGGTAATACACACTCGTCAGGAATAACTCACAACCCTTCCTCTGGGTCTGGGTTTTCTCATTCGAACACTGATCAGGTGAGTCACAGATTTTCCCATCCTCCACTACTTTATGCTAAAGTGTAAGGATGCACCTGCATGTTTAAATCATCACTCAACAACTTTGCTTTTCAAGTTGAATGAAATGTCACCGAAAAGGGCCCCTTATGAAACTTAGCCCTCCAGGACCATGACACTGAGCTATTTGTAAGCCTTTGAAATTCTCCCTGCATCCTAGACCATTGAGATGCTTTAGATCAGAGCCCCTAGAGACTCACCTAACACTTAGGAAAAGCTTTATTCCTCTGTCATCCTTTTGCTCCGTGGTGTACCCAGGTATTCAGAAATGGTCAAAAGATGTTTCACCTCCCAGCTTCTGAGATTATCCCACTCATCCTTACTCTGTTTCTGTTAGCAGTGTTTGACTTACTTCAGAAATGATCTGGCTGTGAAACAAGAGGGCCCTAAATGCTTACACTCCTTCTCCATCTTAGCGAAGAGAGGACTTGAGAGCACAGCCCACAGTGAAGAAGGAGCAATTGAAACCAGGCAAGCTGTACATTAGCTGTCTCCTGGGTAATGGATGGAGACCAACCCTGTTCATTGGTCCCCTGCTTGGGTTCCAAGACCTCCCTTCATGGCGCTAATCTTTTGAGACATTTTGACAGCAAGGAAACTTCCTCTCTTTGCAAGAACCATGGGACTAGTATAGCGGTCCCTTCCATCCTGTGATCTATAAAATAAATTACACCACCAAAGCATAAGAACAATCATCAGAGACCTCTGTCTGGGAAAAACAAACACCAGGATGTGGGAAACCTCCAGAAATGCTGAGTCTGACTGTGTACTGCAGAGCGAGTCTCAACTCTCTAATGTCATATTTGGAACCAGTTTTTTTGTTCCCCACCCCCCACCTTCTGGATGGGACTCCATAGATGGAGCACATTCAGAAAGACCTTCCAGAGGTTTGGAATCGGGAAGAAGAAAGATAAACAGTTCTCTTTCCTCTCCTATGGCTCTATCTGTTTGATTTCAAGGAATGAAAGAAGAGGAAAGGGAAAATGAGAGGAAAGAGAAAATGATCATATGAAGAAGGTCAGAGAAAAGGAGGAAAAGAGGAATAACTGGGCACAGTGTGCTGGAAAGTTTGCAAGGTAAACGAGCCAAGCTCCCTCAAGTATACACCAAGATGCAACTCCTCCTCCTCCTCTCACCCCGCTCACTGTCACCTGTCTCCAAGCACACTAGCAGAGAAGCAATTCTTGTTTTGTAGCCAAGACACTAGCATGGATTAAGCCCTGTCCTTTGGCCCTCAAGGTCTGGCTTTTCTGTCCCCAGACACTGCCTGGGAAGGATGTCTTAGAGGGGACAGAAGAGGCCCGGGTTATTTCTATTAGCTGTGATATATTAGAATTAATGTCTGGTCATGCTTCTGCAAGTCTTTAATCTCTTCTTTTATCCCCATCCAACCCTCTTTTTAAATTTTTCACTTAGTTGTATGTGACAGCTCAAAAATAGTATTTTTGAATAGTATTTAGCTTTTACCTAATATATTCTTCCGCATATATCTGATCACTCCCTTCTTTCAAGCAGATAAGTTGTTAGGTTCTTGAGCCGAAGACAAGAGGTGTAACAGCAAAAGGAAGCCAAAGACTCGCATAAGTGAGCCTTCAGGATGGCTTATGGACAGAGGCCTTCACCATAAAAGCACAAACTCCAAAAAGCTTAGAGACACCAAGAAGAGAGAGACCCTGAACAAAAGATGGTTAGCATCTGAGTTGACAGAAAAAAGTTAAGGGAATATGATTCCAATAGAACATGGTTCCTTTACATTTATAATACTTTAAACATTTACTTATGTTAATCTAAATGACATTTTTGTTACCTGACTTTTTAACCCTGTAGTGTTTATAGCTGCAGTATTTAAATAATATAGTTGACTCACTTTTAATGTGTCAGCAAAGGAATATTATTACTAACATTGAAAATGTGTTAGCGTTTTCTACGTCTGGGAGTCTCTTTCTATTTTGTATATACATTCCTCTGTATTGCTTTTAGATTCCACGTGTAAGGGATATCAGATAAAATTTGTTTTCTTCTGACTTACTTCAGTGAGTGTGATATATTCTCTAGGTCCATCCATGTGCTGCAAATGGCAATATTTCACTGTTTTTTATGGTCCATCTTAAACCAGTCTCCCGTTGATGGGCACTTGGGTTGCCTCCATGTCTTGGCTATCGGAAGTAGTGCTGCAATGAGGTGCATGTACCTCTTTGAGTTAGAGTTTTCGTCTTTTCTAGATACATGCCCAGGACTGGGATTGCTGGATAATAAGGTAACGCTATTTTTAGTTTTCCAAGGAAACTCCATACTATTTTCCATAGTGGCTGTGCCAATTTACATTCCCACCAACAGTGTAGGAAGGTTCCTTTTTCTCCACACCCTCTCCAACATTTATTATTTATAGACTTTTTGATGATGGCCATTCTGACTGGTGTGAGATGATGTTTCGTGTGGTTTTGATTTGCATTTCAGATATTTTCTAATTATCTTGAACTGGTCAGGGTTCAACCCTGAAACCCATAGTTGGAATCAATTCCACTCCAGCAATGACAGCTGAGGATAAAAAAGGTTATTTTCCCCTCAAACTAACAAATATTTTTTTTTCCTTCATGGTGAGTTACACCTAATTGTAATTGTTAAATAAAATTAACATAGAGGGCTAGAGTTTCCATCAAAGACGTTTAACTGGCCAACACAGGAAAGTCTCACATATGACCTTCTGTTGAAAAACTACCAGGGATGGTATGCATGTAAAACATGCATGAAAAACAATTCCAGAACCTTCCGAGATACAGAAGCCGTGGACACCAAAAGTGTTAAACAGAGAAGGAATATTTGCTTTGCCTTCTAGTAAAAAGACGGACTGCAAAAGGTGTCACCCAGAGAAACAGTGCCAATAACACAGCAAATTATAAGCAGGGTGTGTTAGAGAATACACGAAATAAGTGAAGGAAAGATAGGACTGGCAGTGTGCTGAGATGAAGGACTTCTCAGAACCCACCTCTTGTTGATCAGGTTCAAGGACACCTCAGCTGCATCTCAGAATGAGATGTCCCAGTTGACAGTCCCAGAATGAGTCTTATCCCAGTTGTATCCTATACTGGGGGTCAAGCCCAAGAGTGAGATGATCCCTGCCAAGCTGTTTCTTTAACTTCTACTTGTTAGAAAATGAACTATGAGGTTTATTGGGTCTGATATAAGGTCTTACTCCCTCTGAGCTATACTCATCAATTTTGTTCCTTAAGGGTTTCTTAAGATGAAGACAGGGCTTCCCAGGTGGCGCTAGTGATAAAAAGAACCCACCTGACAATGCAGGAGACCTAAGAGACGCAAGTTCAATCCCTGGGTGAGGGAGACCCCCGGAGAAGCACATGGCAGCCCACTCCAGTATTCTTGCCTGGAGAATCCTCATGCACAGAGGAGCCTGACAGGCTACAGTCCATAGGGTTGCAAAGAGTCGGACACGACTGATGCAACTTAGCATGCACACATGCATGCAAGATGAAAACAGCCTAATCTCCCTTTGCAAAAGAAGGAGGTTTTATTGTAGTAACAAGAATATACCATACAATATCAGTGTGATGCTTTAGACATAGTGGGTTTTCTATTTATCTTGACATTAAAGTCCAGTCTGATGTCGTGATTCTATTTCAGAAAAACTTTGTTTTGCGAGAGAGGAAACTTCTGCTCTTCCTTGAGGGCTCCCTGGGTTCCAGGGGCCTGTTTGTTTCTAGAATGTGGTCCCTCCAAAGAGTGTGGTTTGTCTGTCTTCCGACCAGATGGTGCCAGCCATCTAGTCTGGCAACACTGATGCAAGATCCTGCCACGTCCAGTTTCTAAAAGTGCCAAGCCACGGCTATAAGGGCCTGCCATGGCTACTTTTTAACTTGTAGAAGAGAGGAGTATCTCATTCCTGGTCAGATCCATAAGCAGTATTGCACATAGGAGATCTTGACCAGCATTAGAAAAGGGGAAGGAAGCAAGAAGAGCAAGGATGGGGAAAAGCAGCAAAGGTCAGATATTAGCAGTTGGCTTTTCTTTCCCAGTTATTTGGAAGATGTTACGGACAAGGAGACACAATAAGAATTCAGGGAAAGTAGCTGTATGTCAAACTGATGGGAGAATTCTCGGATACATGGTTTATCTCCTTCCATGTAAGACTCAGCCTGTTCCTGTTCAACTGTAGGTCGTGCTAAGTCGCTTCAGTCGTGTCCAACTCTTTTGCGATCCCTTGGACTGTAGTCTACCAAGCTCCTCTGTCCATGGGATTCTCCAGACAAGAATACTGGAGTGGGTTGTCATATGCTCCTCCAGGGGGATCTTCCCAACCCAGGGATCAAACCTGTGTTTCTTGTGTCTCCTGCATTGCGTGAGGTCTTTAACACTAGCGCCATCTGGGAAGCCCCCTCAGGAAGATTCAAATCAGCTATCTGGACACAGGAAGGGGAATGCAAATATGATCTTATTCATGCGGGTCATCACAGAATAAGCAGGCTCTAGGTTTGCCTAGGTTTAAGGCCAGAAACATGAGACCAGTAATCTTTAAGGGAAAAAATATTTAAAATCTCATCAGAGCTCATTTAATGCATCAGTCACTAATTTGAGAGTCAGTGTGTGTGTATGTGTGCATGTGTGTATCTGTGTGTGATCATATATACCTACCAAAAATTAGAGAAATGTAGGTGATACACACGGACAGTAATCAGATTTCTGGAAATGCTAAAAATCAAAGCACAAAGTGAGATCACCATAGGTAACTAAAATGTGTGAAAGAAACATTTTAGAGACAAAACATTTCTTGGGCCAAAAGAAAGAAAAGCTGTTAGTTCATGAATCTGTAAATAATATTTTGATTAAAATGGAAGATGGTCACTTAGAAGAGAGGAAAATGAATGTTTGGGGAGGAAAACTGGTAGTACCCTAACCCAGGGTCTCAGCCTGCTTGGACCCAGTACCTGGTGTTGATAAACATTATCCACTTGGCTTTGATTCCTTTCTCTCCAAATAGACTTCCAATTGTAATTTGGCTTTTCATGTGGTTTCTTTAACAAGACGAAGAATGGTGCCACTGTCCCAAGAACAAGCTTGGCGGCTTTGCTCTCCCCTGAAAACTAAAAATGGTCTTCCAGCTTATGCAGGCAGCGCTTCTGAACGTGGTTAACTTCAGGCCATCTGGAAAAGATTTTGGGTTGTTGTGAAAGGAGCACCACACCCTGGATTGCGGTAATTTTAGTAAAGTAGATTTATCTCCATCTGGCTAGCTGCTCCCTGGAGTCAGATGTACCTCGTCCTATTTCAAATAGCTATAAAACGCCTGATTCTCTTAGAGCCAAAAATATTCTGTTTGATGTATATCTGCATATGGACTCCATAATGAATGCACTACTTTGGGAAGTTTTATTTAACATGTGGCTTACTTACCAGACCATTTTTGCTTTATTCAAACTTTGTGCCAATTCCTGTCTTAAGAACTAGATTTTTTTTTTGGTCATGCCACGTGGCCTGCAGGATCTTAGTTCCCCAAGCAGGGATCAAACCCACATCCCCTGCAGTGGAAGCATGGAGTTTAACCTCTGGAGCACCAGGGAAGTCCCTAGATTTCATTATTACTAATGAATGAACATTACTTTCTCCTGGGTAGTTGGATCAACTGAAGAAACATCTATCTTCTCAATGAAAAAAGAAAATTTCCATTACTAGCAAATATATATATATGGCCAAACAAAAGAAATTTTTATAAAGATCTTATAGTCAGAATCTTTGTTCAGGAAAAAAAAATAGAAATAATAATAGACCAGTGACAGCTCCACATAAATCCAAAGCATGAGGCTTGTATACTGACTCCGGCAGTAGGAGAATTGGTGAAATGGAGCACATATAAAGAAAGGCGGAGGGAAACGGCCACAAGGAAAAGACAAGGTGTCCAGGGAGCAGATAGAACTAGCACAGAGCTATGACAAGACTAGACAGCATATTAAAAAATAGAGACATCGCTTTGACGACAAAGCTCTGTCTAGTCACAGCTATGGTTTCCCAGTAGTCATGGGCAGATGTGAGAGTTGGACCATAAAGAAGGTTGAGCACTGAAAAATTGATGTTTTTGAATTGTGGTGCTGGAGAAGACACTTGAGAGTCCTAAAGGAAATCAGTCCTGAGTATTCATTAGAAGGACTGACACTGAAGCTGAAGCTCCAATACTTTGGCCACTGCGGGGAGCCGGCTGGAGGCACTCCGCCCATGGCAAAGGTCATGAGGAAGGAGGCTCGACATACGCAAAGGCGGGATCGACCCTCAGGAGTCCCCCTGGAACTCCTCGAGCATCTACCCCCATAACAAGAGCCTGCCTACTTTACTACTTTGTGCTCTCACCTACACCTCTGACTTTACAGGGGGCTGTCCCCCACCACCTCTTTCGGAGAAGGAGTTAACTTAGAGCTCCAGTTAATAAAAACTCCTGGGTGTGACAAGAGTGTTTTAACCTACAAACTCCTCTGAAGGTTCTCTAGCCTGCCTGACAAGCTTGTCTGGTCACATGTGATTGCTCACAGCCTCCCAACCGGGAGAGGCACGAGATGCTTTAAACCTTCTAAAAACAGGTTCCTTAGAAAAGTTAGAAAACCATTGGTATAAGTATAGTGGGCTGATTAGAAATTGTATTGGTGAAGGGTTTTTCATTTGTTGAGCCAATGTTTGTTGCTAAGTCTCCACATCCCCTGCCCTTACACACATTAATGAATATATAGAAGAAATAAGTATTAACCTTTGATATTAATCACGTTAGACCTTAGGCTAAGTAAATTCTTTCCTTAATTAAAACCCACTACACCCTCACCCTATAGGAATGTAACTTTATTTGGATGGCGTCTGTTTTAAGAATAATCACCCCTGGAGATATAAGTGTCCTGGTTGACTGACCACTGTCACAAGGAGAGGGTCATAAATTGTCAGCAGGCCCCCTGGCAAGAAGATGATGTAACACCCCTAAGACCTCTGTATACATTTGTATGAAGCACCTGACTTTGATAAAAGTCAGGACTGCTGACCCCACGTGACTTTTGCCTAACATCTCAGTGTATAAAAGTAGACCATGGAAAATAAAGAATTGGGATTAGTTTCTCGAAATACTGGTCTCCCCATGTCTTTCTCTCTCTCAAACTCTGGCTGAGTCTCCATCTGGAGCATGGAACCCGCCATGCTTACTAATTATGCCTGGGCTTCTAAGATCCGACTGGGGAGGCCTCAGTGTCTCCTCTCCTTCAGGAGAATGGAAGGACGCCTGTGGCCTACGTAAGTGGTGCAAACTTCTTGTCTTGAAGTTTTATTGGTCTCCCGTGTAAACCAAGCTACTCAGCCTCTTTTCTCCACTGAATTTTCCTACTGAGCTATCCTCATTCTATTACTCTTTACATCTCTAATTAATATCTAATTGAAGCTATTGTATCCTGATCCTTGCCGACGCCGTCCCCGCTTCGAACTCCCTGGATCAGCCGGGACTGGACCCCGTCAGGCCACCTGATGCAAACAGCCAACTCATTGGAAAAGACCCTGATGCTGGGAAAGATAGAAGGTTAAAGGAGAAGAGGGCAGCAGAGGATGAGATGGTTAGATAGCATCACCGACTCAAGGGATATGAGTTTGAGTAAACTCAGGGAGACAGTGGAGGACAGAGGAGCCTGGTGTGCTGCAGTGCATGGGGTTGCAATTGAATAACTTAGCGATTGAACAACAACAAATTGATACCAGGTATAAGATAGATAACTGACTGTGTATATAGCACAAGGACCTCTATTAATGCACTGTGGTGACCTGAATGGGAAGGAAGTCCAAAAGGGAAGGGATATATGTAGCCACATGGCTGATTCATTTTAATATACAACAGAAACTGTCACAACATTGCAAAGCAACTAGACTTCAATCAAAATTAATTTTAAAAAATTAGCACAGTGATAGGATTTCCACACGTGGGCAGTTCTATGTGCTTAAGCTCTTTCTTCTTCCCAAAGAACTGCTTCCTAATATGCAAAAGAAGTGGCAAAGGTGAGAAATTATAGACATGCCTTTTACTGAGACTATTATGGCCCAATTTGAGTAGACATTATAAAGCTATGTACTTTGTCTCTTTTTAGCACATTAACCTGAATTTCTCCTGCTGTGTTCAAAACTAATAATATTGACTAAATGGCTGACAATAGGAGCTAACATTTGTTAAATATTATTATATACCAGGCAGGGGCTTCCCTGATGGCTCAGTGATAAAGAATCCACCTGCCAATGCAGGAGATGCATGTTCAATTCCTGGCTTGGGAAGATCCCTGGAGAAGGAAATGGCAGCTCATTCTAGTATTCTTGCCTGGGAAATCCCGTGGACAGAAGAGCCTGGTGGGCTACAGTCCCAGAGGTCAGAAAAGCTGGATACAACTCAGGGACTAAAGAACAAGACAACCATATACCAGGCACTTGGCTAAGCCCTTCTCATGTACATTCTCACTTAATTGTTGCATCAATTCAATGAGGTAGATACAGTTATTATTCCCATTTTACACATGAGAAAAATAGAGCTTGTAAGTAACTTGCATAAGGCCACAAATATAAAGATGGCATATTTAGATTAATAACCATAGGTTTCATGATTTAAGAACACTTAGCAACTGTATAGTGCTTCCCTGGTAACTCAGCTGGTAAAGAATCTGCCTGCACTGAAGGAGATGCATGTTCGATTCCTGGGTTGGGAAGATCCCCTGGAGAAGGGATAGGCTACCCACGCCAGTATTCTTGGACTTCCCTGGTGGCTTAGTCAGTAAAGAATCTGCCTGCAATGCAAGAGACCTGGGTTCGATCCCTGGGTTGGGAAGATTCCTGGAGGAGGGCATGGCAACCCACTCCAGTATTCTTGCCTGGAGAATCCCCATGGACAGAGGAGCCTGGTGGGCTACAGTCCATGGGGTCACAAAAGAGTCCAACATGTCCTAAAAAGTAAACAACGACAATCCCTTCCTCAGGTTACAATGCTATGTTCTGGACCTACCTGAAGAATCTCCACCTTAAATACTGGACTAACATTTTTTTCAATGTCTTCCACCTACAGACACAAACTCATATTTTGATACTCCAAGTTGATCAGCCTTCCTCATGGTGAAGTTTTCTGCTAATCTCAATCTATGCAATGTTATTCATTCTAGAAACAAGTAATGGCCAAACTTTTTCCCAATAAGCAATAGGAAACTGGTTAGAGAAATATTGAAAAAAAGGGGGGGGGGGCCTGGTCATCACAAATTATGCAGATCAACTAGTCCAAAACGACATGAGTCTGAACAAGTGACCCAGCTCACAGCTTCATTGCAAACATTATATTAGGGTCAGAAAAGGCAATGCCCATGAAAAATTACATAATCCCTTTGCACAGCTTTCCTCATGGCATTTTTAATGTCCTTGTTCCTAAGACTGTAGATGATGGGATTTATCATAGGAATCACCAGAGCAGAGACTATGGACACCACCTTGTCCTGGTCCAGGGAGTAGCTGGAACTAGGTCGCATGTACATGAAGAGACCAGAACCATAGAAGAGGGTCCCAGCAGTCAGATGAGAGGCACAGGTGCTGAAGGCCTTGGTCCTCCCTCTAGCTGACCTGATAGGACGGCAGCAGCAATGCAACCATAAGAGATGAGGATCACAAGGACAGACAGCACCCCAACGCCCACACCCATGAGGAAGGTCACCACCCGGCTGGCAAAAGTATCAGCAGGACAGAACCAGGACTGGAGGAAGGTCACAGAAGAGGTGGTTGATCACGTTGGGCCCGCAGAAATCGTGCTGATAGACGGAGCAGGTGTCAATCAAAGAACTGAGGAACCCACCCAAGTAGGCTCCGGCCGCCTTCTTTAATCAAAGGGTGTGAGATACGAGGACCGTGTAGGGCAGCGGGCTGCACATCGCAGCACCGCGATCAAGTGCCATGGCCGCCAACAGGAAGCAGGCAGCCAGCCCCAGCCCGCAGAAGACAAAGCACTGCACGGCACAGCCCATCGAGGAGACGGTTTTCCGCTCCGGGATGATGTCAGAGAGCATCTTGGCGGCTGTGGAGGACACATACAGACATCCAGGAAGGACAGGTTACTGAGGAAGACGGCCACGGGCGTGTGCAGGTGGAGTCCATCCTGACGAGGGCCATGAGGCTCGGGTTCCAGGCGAGGGTCAGGAGGTAAATGCCCAGAAATAATGCAAAAAGAAAAATCTTCATTTCAGGCTGCCCTGAAAATCCCAGGAGGATGAATTTTGTCACAATGGTGCTGTTCCTTCCTGCAGCCGCAGACCTGCTTCCTGAATAAAGGAGGGAAGCAATCCTGTGATCTGTTAGACTTTGTTACGAGTCGATATTTCCTATAATATCTTACAGCAGATACCAGGTTTAGCCACCTGCTAGGCAAAGTCTTCTCCGAGCAAGTCAGCCTATGATAATCCCTTCGTACTATTTAAAATCTGTGTGCTCTATACTTTGCTGACAAGAAGAGAAGCGGTCTAAAAGAGGAGAGAGAGACTGGGAGTCAGAAATGTGAATTTTGTTCACAACTTTATTCCCAACTCCCTGGAGACGGTGGGAAGTCATTTAATCTCTTTGTTTCCTCATTTTCTCAGTTGAAAAATGGAAGGTTGAGTCTCAGGGCTTCTTTAGGTTTGGGTTTCTTATGGC
This sequence comes from Bos mutus, assembly GCF_027580195.1. Lineage (NCBI taxonomy): Eukaryota > Metazoa > Chordata > Mammalia > Artiodactyla > Bovidae > Bos > Bos mutus. The sequence continues at coordinate 1,324,224 of NC_091631.1, read as the reverse complement.
TTTTTTAGACTTTCTGACTTGAAAATATCAACCCAGATTAACAATAAAGTTAGGAATTTATTCTATTTTATGCATATTTAGTATAAGAATCCAAAAAAGGAAGTAAATACAACTGGTTATAGTATTTTGCATGTTCCATGTTGAGGGAGGAGATTCAACCCATAATGAAAACAATCCATTCTTTTAGGTAGCAAAATTAAAGGGAAAAGGGATTTATATATACAAACACATACATGTGCAGTATCAGTAAATGCATGCTTAGAACTAGACATTTTTTCTAATTTTATAGGTTTTAAAAATATTTATTTTTATTTATTTATTTGGCTGCCCCGGGTCTCAGTCGTGGCATGTGGGACCTTCAGGTGCAGCATGTAGGACCCAGTTCCCCCACCAGGACTCAGACCCTGGCTCCCTGCTCAGCGAGTGTGGAGTCTTAGCCACTGGACCACCAAGGGAGCCCCTATAGTAAGTTTTATACAAATCACTGCATAAAATCATAAAAAATTCAAAGTTCGGACTAGCTCCATCAGCATCATTATGGGATACAGGGCTATTTGCTTACCTTTGGGTGTGAGGTGGAAGAAGGAAGCAACAGCAAAGTTGACTGAAATTGGCCAAGTCATGGTGGTCGTGGAAAAGCAGAAACCAGTACTTCCTGACCAAGAGAAGTTGGGAATGATTCATTGCATATTTGAGGATAATATTTAGGGAGAGGCAAGGGGAAATTTCCCAAAGAAGGGCAATGCCAAAGAATGCTCAAACTACCACACAATTACACTCATCTCACATGCTAGTAAAGTAATGCTCAAAATTCTCCAAGCCAGGCTTCAGCAATACGTGAACCGTGAACTTCCAGATGTTCAAGCTGGTTTTAGAAAAGGCAGAGGAACCAGAGATCAAACTGCCAACATCCACTGGATCATCAAAAAAGGAAGAGAGTTCCAGAAAAACATCTATTTCTGCTTTATTGACTATGCCACGGCCTTTGACTGTGTGGATCACAATAAACTGTGGAATATTCTGAAAGAGATGGGAATACCAGACCACCTGACCTGCCTCTTGAGAAACTGGTATGCAGGTCAAGAAGCAACAGTTAGAACTGGCCATGGAACAACAGACTGGTTCCAAATAGGAAAAGGAGTACGTTGAGCCTGTATATTGTCATCCTGCTTATTTAACTTATATGTAGAGTACATCATGAGAAACACTGAGCTGGAAGAAGCACAAGCTGGAATCAAGATTGCCGGGAGAAGTATCAATAACCTCAGATATGCAGATGACACCACCCTTATGGCAGAAAGTGAAGAGGAACTCAAAAGCCTCTTGATGAAAGTGAAAGAGGAGAGTGAAAAAGTTGGCTTAAAGCTCAACATTCAGAAAACAAAGATCATGGCATCTGGTCCCATCACTTCATGGGAAATGGATGGGGAAACAGTGGAAACAGTGTCAGACTTTATTTTGGGGGGCTCCAAAATCACTACAGATGGTGACTGCAGCCATGAAATTAAAAGACGCTTACTCCTTGGAAGGAAAGTTATGATCAACCTAGATAGCATATTAAAAGCAGAGACATTACTTTGCCAACAAAGGTCCATCTAGTCAAGGCTATGGTTTTTCCAGTGGTCATGTATGGATGTGAGAGTTGGACTGTGAAGAAAGCTGAGTGCCGAAGAATTGATGCTTTTGAACTGTGGTGTTGGAGAAGACTCTTGAGAGTCCTTTGGACTGCAAGGAGATCCAGCCAGTCCATTCTAAAGGAGATCAGTCCTGGGGGTTCTTTGGAAGGACTGATGCTGAAGCTGAAACGCCAATACTTTGGCCACCTCATGGGAAGAGTTGACTCATTGGAAAAGACTCTGATGCTGGGAGGGATTGGGGGCAGGAGGAGAAGGGGACAACAGAGAATGAGATGGCTGGATGGCATCACCGACTTGATGGACATGAGTTTGAGTGAACTCCGGGAGTTGGTGATGGACAGGGAGGCCTGGTGTGCTGCAGTTCATGGGGTTGCAAAGAGTCGGACATGACTGAGTGACTGAACTGAACTGAATTGAAGGGGAAATTTGGATGTCATCAGGCCAGACCAAATTATCATTTTTGAGACATGAAGTAAGCCCATAAACACTCTGCATTAAGAAATACAGGCTAGCACTGATAATAGCATCAAAATGAAGAAATATAAATGGATGTAAAAAGGCAGAAGTGTCCTGGGGAAGACTTGATGGTAGAATTAAAGTTGATGTATTTTATTATTTTATGGAATTTGATTGTCCAGGCATTTTGCAACCATTGCAACCAGATTGAACAATGATTGTGTTCATCATTCATCATATTAAAAACTGTTTTACATGAATAGATTCTCAACATCACTAACCGTCAAGGAAATGGAAATCAAAACCACAATGACATCTCGCCTTTCACCTTTTAGGATGGTTATTATTAACAGGTGTTGGTGAGGAGGCAGAGAAAAGGGAACCTCTGCACACTACTGGTGAAAATGTAAATGAGTTCAGCCTCTGTGGAAAGCAGTATGGAGGTTCCTGCAAAAATAAAAACAGAACTACTGCATGACCCAGCAATTCCACTTCTGGCTATATCTCCAAAGGAAATGAAGTCAGTCCCTTGCAGAGATGTGATTCCATGTTCACTCCAGCATTATTCACAATAGTCAAGATATGGAAACAACCTAAATGTCCATTGACAGATGAATGCATAAAGAAAATTTAAGATAGATAATGGAATACTATTCAGCCTGAAAAACGAAGGGAAAATCTCGTCATTTGTAACAGTGTAGACAAACAAGGAGGACACTTTGCAAAATGAAATAAGCCAACACAGACAGTCAAAGTCCACATGATCCCACTTACATGTGTATCTTAGAAAGTCAAATTCATACAAGTAAAGAGTAGACCGGTTGTAGCCATGGGCTGGGGTTGGGTGGAGGGAAGAGCGAGATGCAGGTCACAGGGTACAAGGTTTCACTCGTACAGGATAAGTTGTGGAGGTCTGATGAACAGCACGGTGACCATAGGTAACGTTACTGCATACTTGAAGCTTTCCAAGGGGATCAGTTCAGTTCAGTTGCTCAGTCGTGTCCGACTCTTTTCGACCCCGTGGACTGCAGCATGGAAGGCGTCCCTGTCTATCACCACCTCCCAGAGTTTACTGAGAGGATAGATCTTAAATTAAATCTTCTCACACTAAACAGTCACACAGACACACAAACACACACGGGTAACTATGTAGAGATGATAGGTAAGTTATTTAACTTGATTGTGTTGATCTTTTTATAGTGTATGCATATATATGCGTATAAACATCAAGTTGTACACTTTCAGTTCAGTCCAGTCGCTCAGTCGTGTCCAACTCTTTGCGACCCCATGAATTGCAACACGCCAGGCCTCCCTGTCCATTACCTGTACACTTTAACTGTATGCAGTTTTTGTCTGTTAAACATATCTCTATCATGTTGTTAAAAATAAGGAAGTACTATTCCTAGCTTTGTATTTTCTAAAAATTTTAAATCCCCCCACAATTATTCACTGAATGGACAGTCAAAACCAAGAAGACTAACTGTGACCCAGATAGTCTTGCAGCCGGGTCTAATTTCACCACAGAAGAGTGATTGGGGCCAACTTGTGCTCTGAACACTAGGCTTCCATCCTACGGACCCTATGCACCTTTCTCTATAGTTTGTTCTTATTATGATTAGTAAGTCCCTTTCTTTAAAGACGTTAATTTAATAAATGTGTTGGAACTGATTTTCATATTTACAATTGCAATGTATTTACAAAGTCCTATGGTGTACAGGACTTTCATATTTATATATGATGTATAGGATTATCATATTTACAATTACAGTGTATATACAAAGTCCTATTGACTTCCCTGGTGGCTCAGATGGTGAAGAATCTGCCTGCAATGCAGGAGACCCAGGTTCAATTCCTGGGTTAGGAAGATCCCCTGGAGAAGGGGATGGCTACCCACTCCAATATTCTTGCCTGGAGAATTCCATGGATGGAGGAACCTGGCTGGCCAGAGTCACAAAGAGTTGGACACGACTGAGTCACTAACGCTTTCACAAAATCCTAGGCTAATAATAAATATACATTCTTTTATTAAAGAAAGATCTAGGACGCTAATTAAAAAAAAAAAAAGAAGAGCTGACAATTCTTCACTATAATATTGATCTATTCATCCTATCAAAGAGGAAATTAGATGAGTTTGGTGTTTCTTATCTTAATGAAATCTTCCCTACCAGAAGGTAAGCTACTCAAAGGCAGGCAGAGAGTTGTATTTGTTCTGTGTATTTACCTATCCTGAGTCCCTGGAACAGTGTCTGGGACATAGGCTCAGTAAATATTTGTTTAATGGATGAATTTTCTTCACTGTTTATTCATGGAGTTTAGCAGAGTGTTTGTTTTATAATAAGTGTTCAGTAATAGTAATATAATATGTAACTGGGGGTTCCCGTGTGGTACAGTGGTAAGGAATCTGCCTGCCAATACAAGAGGTGCAAGAGACCCAGGTTTGATCCCGGGATTGGGAAGATCCCCCAGAGGAGGAAATGGCACCTCACTCCAGTATTCTTGCCTGGGAAACATCATGGACAGAAGAGCCTGGCGGGCTACAGTCCGTGGGTACAAGAGTTAGACACGACTGTGTGACTGACACACAACATGTGATATAAAATAGAATCACAAACATTTGTTAGGGCTTACTGAGTACCAGGCACTGTTCTAAGGACTTGATTTACATTAACTGGAGATGGATAGATTTACTCTGCCCCTTAGACAGATAGAATGTGGGAAGTGTTTAAATTTATAATTGTCATTTGTTGGATTAGTGAGGCGGGAGGAAGGGAGCTAAACTTACTGAGTTACATCAGGCAGAAGTGTCCTGAAGCCAAAGGAGAAGGATTATTGGTCGCTTTGCTCCAATAACATCTTTTACACATTGCAGTCCATCTGCATTCCCCAATGCTCTGTCTGTTTCATCAGCTCTACCTCTGGCCTCTGGTTCAGTCCGTTCTTTTATACTTTGGCCTCAGGCAAACAGTAGCATCTGCTTCTGGAATCCCTTCCTCGAGTATCAGGTCTTCCAGTGGCCTTGATGCGTCATTACGTTGATGGGGAGGGGTAGCCGCACTCGGCCCCCACGTGCTGCTTTGTCACTGACTCCTGGATCCAAAGGTAAAAACCCAGCAATCATCAGAGCTCAACATTCCTGAGCGCTGATTGTTCTCTAGGGATGGTGGGGAACGGGGCCAACCACCGGTCGCCAGAGTCTCACACACAGTCCCTCACCTTGTTCTCCTTGAGCTTCCCTGACCCTGGTCCAAGGAGACCTCGTGCTGTGTTGGTGGGCAGCCTTCCACGTCAAGAGACCCTTCATTAGCAGGAAACCGCACACAGATGGAGGCTTGTGCTAAAATACAGTGCCTAAAACCGAACTCCTAACTAGGAGAGGCGGGTTCCAGTTCTGGCTCTGCCATTTTATTCGTACAGACATGTAACAAGTGTTTAATTTTTTTCCAAGCGGTGTTTATTTTTTCCTTCACAAAAAATTTATCTATAATGGAAAGTTCCAAACACATACACTGATAAAGAGATTAATATAATTAACCTCTGGGTACCCCTTGGTTAGCAATATCTTGTTTCATCTTTATCCTCTGATAGCCCTTTCCTGATAGATTATTTTGAATCAAACCCCAGATATCTTACCATTCCATCCACAATTTTTTTTAAATTGGAGTATAACTGCTTTACGACGTTGTGTTAGTTTCTGCTGTACGACAACATGAATCAGCTACATGTACACACATATCCCCTCCCTCCTGAGCCTCCCAACCCCCCGAGGTCCTCACAGAGCATTCAGGTGGGCCCCTGTGCTGACAGCAGCTCCCCACTAGCCGTCTCTGTGACATATGGTAGTGGATATGTCCATGCTACTCTTTTAATTTGTCCCGTCCTCCTTCCCCCACCGTGCCCACAAGTCCACATTTAACAAATTTTTAATCTCTTAAATATCAGTTTCCTCACTCGTAAAACTAGTGTAATAATACCTACCTCAAATAGACTGGTGTGATCCTGAAATGAGATATGAATAAGCACATCTTAGCACAGAGCTAATGAAAAAAAAATCACTCAATAAATGTTAACTGAAAGGGAAGGCGCTCAGTCATGTCCCACTCTTTGCGACCCCATGGACTGTAGCCCACCAGGCTCCTCCATCCATAGGATTTTCCAGGCAAGAGTACTGGAGTGGTTGCCATTTCCTTCTCCAGGAGATCTTCCCGACCCAGGGATTGAACCCAGGTCTCCAGCATTGTAGGCAGATGCTTTACCCTCTGACCACAAGGGAAGCCAACCCTGTCTCTAGGGTCACAGCCAAGAGCTCTTGCCTTTCCATCTGATTTTTGCTGTGACTCATTTTCATCCTGATGAAAACAATTCCTTGACCCTTTCATATGTTAGGTGCTGCTCCCAACATTGATACAACCTGGATGTGTTGCTTTGGGTGAGTCCATTAATCCCCCCCTTCACCCCTGCTGAGCCTGATGAAATCGGGCTCCCTCTCCAAGAATTCCTCAGGCTCCAAAAGGCTGAAATTTTGAGAAACTGATTTTTTGTTTTTTGAAACTTTCTATATAGGAATGTGTTCAGTCATGTCTGACTCTTTGTGGCCCTGTGGACTGTAGCACACTAGACTCCTCTGTCCATGGGGTTCTCCAGGCAAGAATAGTGGAGTGAGATGCCATTTTCTATTCCAGGAGATCTTCCCAACCCAGGGATCGAACCTGCGTCTCCTGTCTCCTGCACTGGCAGTCAGATTCATTACCTCTAGTGACACCTGGGAAGCCCTTACATAGTAATAAAGTTTAGCAAAAGAAGTTCATCTGTTTCATGGAGATCAAGTTAGCAATCTTCAATCTGACAATAAAAATGAGCTGACAGAAATAATTCTATACGAAGGTGAGAGTAAAAGTGTTAGTCGCTAAGTCGTGTCTGACTCTTTGCGACCCCATGGACTGTAGCCCGCCAGGCTCCTCTGTCCATGGGATTCTCCAGGCAAGAATACTGGATTAGACTGCCATGACCTCCTCCAGGGGATTTCCCCAACCCAGGGCTTGAACTCTGATCTCTTATGTTTCCTGCATCGGCAGGCGGGTTCTTTACCACTAGTGCCACCTGGGAAGCCCTTGACAGTAATAAACAAACTCAGGGGAAATTTTTAGTCATGCAGATTGTTCAAAGAAAAGCAGATAAGTGATCCCCAGAATAGACTGTGAAGGAGAGATGGCAAGATTTTCTTGTCAAGAGAAACGTTCTTCACTAGGCTTGAAGATCAACTGGTCCAGGAAATCCTAAGGCTAGGAGAAGCAAACTCAAAGAACTATGAATGAGCTTTGATACTGAATTCAGATCTAAGATCGTTTAGAAGGTAAACCTCTAGTTATGACCTATACATTTTCTTGGGATTAAAAGAGAGTGGTAATAGATTTCATCTGCCATGCAAACTCTGATTATGATGATAATGATTACATACAAAAAAGGTTAAGTATAAAGATCAAATTATAAATTAGCAATGCCTATATTGGACAGGAAAATGTAGAGTAGGGACATGCCGTGTATTTGTCAGGCTACTCTAAAAAGTTTAAGAATGAGGAATAAAGTTGCCTTATTTAATTACCTAGATATAACCACTGAAATGAAATGAAAGTCATATCCAACCCTTTGGGACCCCATGGACTATACATTCCATAGAATTCTCCAGGCCAGAATACTGGAGTGGGTAGCTGTTCCCTTCTCCAGGGGATCTTCCCAACCAAGAAATTGACCCCAAGTCTCTGACACTACAGGCGGATTCTTTACCAGCTGAGCCACAGGGGAAGTCCAAGAACCCTGGAGTGGGTAGCCTATCCCTTCTCCAGGAGATCTTCCCAACCCAGGAATCGAACTGGGGTCTCCTGTATTGCAGGTGGATTCTTCACCAACTGAGCTATCAGGGAAGCAGATATAACCATAAACTCTCCATATCCTTACTTTAAAATAAAATATTTCAAATATGGTTAAATTAAAGAATTTAATGCAGTTTAAGCAAACATTAGAAAGTATGAACACAAAAAAGCAAGGAAACTCCACATAGAATTACAAATATTTAGGAAATATTTCTTTGTAATTCAACCAAAAATTTAACTCACCAAGATTCTATGCCTCTCAGAGTTTGTTTGCTGGCAGCTCCTCCTAAAATAGGATTTGCTTTCATGTTTGTTTAACATTTCATTATGCTTATTTTTACAGGATACTTTGTTTCAAAGCAAAACCCAGAGGTGCTTGGAGGTAAATACAATCTTGATTCTGAAATTGGAGTTTAAAAGTTATCTCAGTAGGTATTTCTTCCACTGGCAATAAGTAAAAACATTAAACTTACATAGATTCAAAGTCTTTTCACCGGGCATTCCAAAGATAATGTTGTGTTAATCTCTCAGTCATGTCCTACTCTTTGTGACCCTGTGGGCTGGGGCCCGCCAGGCTTCTCTATCCATGAGATTTTCCAGGCAAGACTACTGGACTGGGTTGCCATTTCCTGCTCCAGCCAAAGGTAAGGTACAATAGTAAAGGACATTTAGAGGTTTGAGAGGTCTTTAAATTATATATGCAACTACTCAATGCTCTGTGTTGACCTAAATGAAAAGGAAATAAAAAAAGAATCTATATATGTATACATATATGGATTCACTTTACTGTACGGTAGAAACTAACATAACATTGCAAAGCAACTATACTCCAACAAAAATTAATTTTTAAAAAGCCCAAAAAAGATTTAAGGGTTTCCCTGATAGCTCAGATGGTAAAGAATCTGCCTGCAGTGCAAGAGACCCTGGTTCCATTCCTGGGTCGGCATAGGTTCTAAAAAAAATTTTAAACTTTCTGGCCTGGAGAATTCCATGGACTGTATACTCCATGGAGTTGCAGAGTCAGACACAACTGAGCAACTTTCACTTTCACTTTCATATATACAAAACAGCTAAAGAAGAAGACTTTGAGAGCTGAATCAACATTGTTACAACCGAGATAACTATATTGCTATTGCTGATCAGTAGCTAAGTCCTGTCAGATTCTTTGCAATACCATAGACTGACGTATGCTAGGCTTCCCTGTCCACTACCTCCTGGAGTTTGCTCAAACTCATGTTCATTAAGTCAGTAACACCATCCAACCATCTCATCCTCTGTCGTCCCCTTCTCCTCCTGCCCTCAATCTTTCCCAGCATCAGGATCTTTTCCAATGAGTCAGTTCTTCGCATCAGGTGGCCAAAGTATTGGAGCTTCAGCTTCGACATCAGTCCTTCCAATGAATATTCAGGGCTGATTTCCTTTAGGATTGACTGGTTTGATCTCCTTGCAGTCCAAGGGACTCTCAAGAGTCTTCTCCAGCACCACAATTCAAAAGTGTCAATTAACAAACCATTATTTTCAGAGATGCTAACTAGTTTAGACCCCCAATGGCAGGGGTCCCCAACCTGCCAATCTAATGTCCGACAATCTGAGGTGGAGGCGATGCAATGATAGAAATAAGGTGCACAGTACATGCAACGTGCTTGAATGATCACCCCGAAACCAACACCCCCACACACACCCTTCCACGGCAAAGTTGTCTTCCCTGAAACCTGTCCCTGGTGCCAAAAAGGTTGGTGAACCACTGCCTACGGAATGTTGCTGCCACCTCGTGGAAGTGTGCCTAAATTGTAGGGAGTTTTAAGAGGCGACTGAGGGACTAAATGGAGAAGGAAATGGTTACCCATTCCAGTATTCTTGCCTGGAGAATCTCATGGACAGAAGAGCCTGGTGGGTTACAGTCCACAGGGTTGCAAAGAGTCAGGCGTGACTGAGCAACTGAACAACAGTGAGGGACTAAAGTCCACATGAAAGGAAAGCTGCTCAGTCGTGTCCAACTCTTTGTGACCCCATGGACTATACAGTCCGTGGAATTCTCCAGGCCAGAATACTGGAGTGGGTAGCCTTTCCCTTCTCCAGGGGATCTTCCTAACCCAGGGATCGAACCAGGATCTCCTGCATTGCAGGTGGATTCTTTACCAGCTGAGCTATCGGGGAAGCCCTAAAATCCACATGAGAACCCAGCATTCTGACTTACCAGTGACTCAGCTGGTAAAGACCCTGCCTGCCGATGCAGGAGATGCAAGAGAGGGGGTTCGATCCCTGAGTGTGGAAGATCCCCTGGAGAAGGAAATGGAAGTCCACTCCAGTGTTCTTGTCTAGGAAACCCCATGGACAGAGGAGCCTGGCGGGCTACAGCCCATGGGGTCGCAAAGAGTCGGTCACTACTGAGCACACACACACACACACACACATTCACGCTATATGCCTGGCAAGCTCTAAGCACTCTACCAGCTCCTTAAGTACATGAGCTCAAAACTTTCATGTCCTTCAATTCTGGTGAATAAATCAGACCAGGCAGATGGAGGATTCCCTGGGCATATTGTAAATGAGGAGTAACATTAATAAACAAATACATTTTGAGAAGAATAACGTGATTGAGAACAGACAATTTGCAAGTTCATGTTCACAGTACCATTTTAAACAAATCATATGGTTTAATTCTTAAAAAGAGGCATCAAGACAAAAAGAAAGAGCAATCTCAAAGAGAGGGCATCATAGATTTTTTAAAAAAGGATTAACGTTATCACACGGCATAGGATTGAATCCCACCTGTTTTCATCTGTGTGGCCTTGTGACCTTCAGCTGACCTTACGTGAGCTCATGCTTCATCTGTGAGATGCATGCAAACATGTCAACACTGTATGTTTGTGTGAGGATCATGTGATGCACAACCTATATGAAAACCGTTATATAAGAACTATTCAAATAGGACGGATTATCAATTTGATTCTTAAATTCCCATTTGTCTCCAAAGAAATACCTCCAACTATAATATTCTGATACCAGTTTATTAGAAATGCATGATAATCTATACTATTATTGTCCTGAAGTAACTATATACTTTCATTAAATATGAGCTAACTGTATGTTTTAATTAAAATGACAACTAATTTGGACATAGTTTTAAAGAGACTTCTTCATTTTCAGAAAATCTTGGCCTAGTGATTTTTATAAACAATGACTTTTGCTATCACCGTCAATTTTTATTACTCTGAGATTAGGAACACTAATTATTTAACACTAATTAGATTAGGAACACCAATTATTTGTGAATAATGTGAACATGTTACTTCCAGAAAACAAGTGAATATATCACACTCTTTGGAATAGCTAGATAAGACAAGCTCAAATGAGTCATTAGGAAATTATGTGTTGATTAGCAAATAAAATGAAAGTGCCCATAACCAGGTGGCTCGGGGGTAAAGACTCCACCTGCTAATGCAGGGGACACGGGGGGCGTGGGTTCCAGCCCCGTGTCGAGAAGACCTCCTGGGATAGGAAATGGCAACTCGCTCCAGCATTCTTGCCGGGAGAGCCCATGGACAGAAAAGCCCCGGCGGCAGTCCACGGGTCGCTAAGAGTCAGACACGACCGAAGAGACTAAGCTCGGGTGTGTGGCAATCTTGTTTCCTCCTGCAGGGTATCTTATCCTTTGTGTTCTGCAGCCACCCTGCATTTGCTCACCGAGTAATACCAATAGAGATTTTTTTTTTGTAAGAAGAGATCTTGATTAGCCTTGGGGGATCAGAGGAGCTGGCCACAGGGATAGAGCTTAATAAGCAATGTCTTCAGAACACTTATGTGAATATATGTTCTCCACACCACCCCAGAGATCAATTAAGTACAAATCTGTAAATCTGGGTGACGCACTCCTTTCTCTTTTGAAAAATATAAGACCCTCCAGGGCAAATATAAGAAAACGTCTCCAAAGAGAAAGAAAAGACCCTCTCTCAAATTCACCCCTGACCCCAGCTTTTAAACACTTCCCAAATGAGCCCAAGTACAGATACTAGTTGACACCAGAAGAGCTTCTTAAAGATTACTTCCTCTCCCTCTTCTCCCTCTGTATCTTTCCCTCTACTTTTCTGCCCACAAACACACATTAGAAGCAACAAGCAGGTACTTTTATCTTTGGTGAGCAAACAAACCTCAAGCTTGCTCTGCAAACTTGTTAGCACTTTGAGGACTGGAAGCAAGTCCTGAAGCAAGATCTGATGCCTTCCAAAGCAGATCAGGAGACAAGCATAAGCTGAACGACAGGCAGAACAAGAAGGGGTAAGTGCAGTCATTCGCCTTTTACTTTCCGTCTTCATGCGCGCATTAATCTTACCTTACAGAGCACACTTTGCAAAGTGCATCCGAGATGTGCACGCCTATTGTAGATGAGGAAAGAGTTCTTTGGCTTTCAGTTTTTCCCCGTGGGCCTCTCAAGTCTGCCTGTTTCCCCCCAAATTCATCCCCAAACTTGTTTCTACCTTACTTCTCCATTAACGGGCTCTGGAACTATGCTGAGTCCTTGCAACTGGGAAGGAAAGTAAGAAGACACAAAATTTCCGAAGGAATTGCTATACCCTTGAACATGGCCCCAGTTGTGAATAAGTAGTCTGCAAAGCAACTTGGAAGGGCTGGAATCAGGCCAGACTGACTCACTTGGTAGATTTTCAAAACACTGCCGAGACCTCAAGCCTCTGAAACTCTCCTTCTCTTTTTTGACTGAAGGCTTGAATTTTGCCATCTAAGTCCTAATTCTTGGATGAAAGTCTGGGTGTCTTTTTAATTCTCACCTTACATCAAGAGGGACTCGTTCACCTCCACCAGTCATTGGTAAGTTCAGATGATAGGCAGACCTAGAAGAGAAAGACCCTAAGAGTACTAGGTTCTTGCCCAGTGAGGAGAAGGATGGGAAGATCACAGAAAACTAGTTTGGCTGAGGTTCCCCTTGACACTGTTGCCTTGTTTTTTTTGCATTCCCAACTGACTCTTTGTGACCCCAAGGACTGTACAGTCCATGGAATTCTGCAGGCCAGAATACTGGAGTGGGTAGCCTTTCCCTTCTCCAGGGGATCTTCCCAACCCAGGGATCGAACCCAGGTATCCCACATTGCAGGCTGATTCTTTATTAGCTGAGCCACAGGGAAGCCCCTGTTAAACACAGATTTGGCATATTTGGTTACAAAATATAACACTTTCTTGAAGACGTTTCATAAAAGATGAGTTGAGTCATAAATCAATTCTATCAGATCCCATCAATTCCTGAGTGTCTTCCAGGTGCTAGGTTGTTTTTTATTAATATATTGATTTTATGTTTTTAACTTTTTATTTTGTATTGGAGTTTAGCTGATTGACAATGTTGTGATATTTTCAGGTGGACAGCAAAGGAACTCAGCCATACACATACATACATATATATACATGTATCCATTCTCCCCCAAAACTTCTCTCCCATCAGGCTGCCACATAACACTGAGCAGAGTTCCCCGTGCCATACAGTAGGTCCTTGGTGTTATCCATTTTAGATATAGCAGAATGTCATGTGCTGAGTTTTTCATTGTACAGCGTTATTGTATCTTCACCACGGCCTTGCAGGCTCGTGGTGTCCACAGAAATGCAGCTCCAGTGTTTACAAATCCAACAAAGTCACTGGGCCCCTCAGACTCTGTAAAACAGGCCTGGCGCTGATTGTACCTACACCACAGGTTCATGAGAGGGAGGAGATTCAGATCAAACTGAACCTCCCAGGATTTCTTGCCAAAATGAAAGAGATTTTCTTCCTCTCCCAAGGGAGGGAGCCACTCTTCATAAACAGAGTTCAGTGATGTAAACTGCTTCACGAAGCCCTTAAGATACCTTCTATTTAATGTTCCAGAATACCATTCAAGGCATCCATATGTTGGAACAAAACCCTGGATAAGGTTTTCCTCTTGTTTCAATTTGTCCAGCTTCAGTTTCTGATTCGGGAGATGGGGAATTTCATCCCTAAATATGAAAACCTTCACTCGTAATCAGTTCAGTTCAGTTCATTTGCTCAGTCACGTCCGACTCTTTGCCACCCCATAGCCAGGCCTCCCTGTCCATCACCAACTCCCAGAGTTCACTCAAACTCATGTCCATGGAGTCGGTGATGCCATCCAACCATCCCTCCTAATGGCAACATTCAAAACAGACTTTCAGTTGACGTATCAACCCTCAGATTATTCAGTTCTTCAATCTCACCCCAGACACTTCTTATATACCTAGATGGGCCATCAGTGAATTCCTTATTTCTGCAAGAAAAGCACACTTTAACCTATCATGTGAGGAGGGAATATTCACTGATGATAACAATCACAGTGCCAGTTCATTCAGCAAGCATTCACTCTCAGGATCAATGAACCTTCCCCAAGTTGTCTTATGCAATAGTTAAACAACTCTGTTAAGTGGTCACCGTTACCCCTGTTTTGCAAATGAAGAAACTGAGACTCAGAACGGCTACAAGAACTGCTCAATCTCCCACCACTGGCAAGTGGCTGAGTCAGGATTAGAACCATTAAACTTGTCCTGAAGCCTCACCGGTGTCATAACCACTACCTTATCCCACTCCCCTTTCTTCTAACCTGAATCATTGCCCCCAAACAGCCTGAAGCACATCACAAACTCGGGTCCCTACTTTGCCGAATGGTGGACCCTACTTAGAACGGGCTGAGAGCTCCAGCAGAGCTGTGTCTGTTTGCCTCCAAACTTCTCCATGTGGCTCCATACCTGCAGCAGATTATTCTAAACTTTGTTGTGGGTCCCTTTCTTTTTGCCAAGAGGGAAAAGTCCTCTCCTGATTCTCAGAACTCTACACACCTGTCACAAATGGGTGCGAAACCTCTGAACATAGGATAAAGCTTAAAACCCACTGGTAAATATACGATATTTGGTTTTCTGTCTCTGACCTACTTCACTCTGTATGGCAGTCTCTGCATCCATCCACATCACTAAAAATGACCCAGTTTCGTTCCTCTTATGGCTGAGTAATACTCTATGTATATAGGTACCACATCTTTACCTGGGGGATGAGGGTGGCAGGCAGGCTCAAGAGGAAGCAGATATGTGTATACATATAGCTGATTCACTTTGTTGTACAGCAGAAACTAACACAACACTGTAAAGCAATTATGCTCCAATAATTTAAATAATCAATTTAAAGTTTAGGGGGAAAAACACATTGGTGAGATTGGGATTGCAAGAGATCTCCTAAACTGTGCAAATGATGGCATGGTGATGGCTAGGATGAAGCTCACATGGTCTCACTATCCAAATTTGAGGACTTTGGTCCTGAAAAATCTGTAACAGGAGCTACAGATTTTTTTTTTTTAACTGAGTGGGAAGAGGGTGGGCCCCAATTCTAAGAACATCTCTCTGTGTAAGTTCCAAGAAGAAAATGGAGAAGGTCTATGAGAACTTGACAAGCAATGGGCAGATAATGGATTGATTTAAGAAAGATGGGGGATATTAAAATGAAGTAGCTTTTCTAAATTGAGCAAGAAAAATTCAGAGCAAATAGAGAAAGTTTTATTTCCCAAAGAGTGAAGCCAGTGTCCTGGAATAATTTCTCTAATAACTGTAAGTTATAGAGTCTGTGTAGCAAGATACTAACACGCTCATGTATATACATACACTTTCACATGAAAAGAATATACCAAAATGTAAGTGCTGTTATTTCAGGGGATAGAATGTCATGATTCCCAGTTTCGAGGCTTTTGTGCCTCAATCAGGAATAGCTCATGGTTTTTAGGGCTAGTATTTCACAGTTGTTTGCTGAGAAAATTATTTTGCAGTTCTCATATATTGTTTTAAGATCCATAAAATAGTTTCCTTTTGAAAAATAAATGAAATTTGTTGGATTTTCTATATTTTAAGAGGTAGATAGAATAGGCTGAAAATATGACTTAAAAGATAGTGAAGGTAATTTGATTGACTTCCAAATTGTTTGGGATAAGACATGCAGAAGCATTAAGATGTATTCCAAACGTTTAAGGCTCATTCACACTCTGACCACACTTTTCCTGGTGCCTCCTGTGGAGACAGGACCTCAGCTTAGAGACCGATGGCAGGAGTTCTCCTCTGATTGACATGAAAAGACTGAGATTCCATGTGGATGTGTGAGATACTGATGGGAATTCTTACAAAGGAGGGTTAAATGGAGGTCCCCAATCTCAAAAGATGTTTCATACACTGGAAATTCTAAGAATATGATTGGAGATAGTTTGTAATTGAGGCCTTAAACAATAGCAACAACAAACACTTGTAGAATGCTTACTGTGGGCCAGGAATACCTCAAAGCAGATTAGAAAGATGATAGATGATAGATAGATAGGTAGAGGGACTTCCCTGGTTGTCCAGTGGTTAAGAATCCTCCTGCCATTGCAAGGGACACGGGTTCGATGGCTGGTCCAGGAAGATTCCACCTGCTGTGGGGCAGTTCGGCCCATTCGCCCCTACTACTGAGCCTGAATCCGCAAATTCGGAAGCCCTTGCACCTGGAGCTAGTGCTCCGCAAGGAGAGACACCACCACCAGGAGGAACCAGGCACATAGCTAGAGAGGAACCCCGGGCATGCTGCTCCTGGAGAAAGCCCACATGCGCAGAGACCCGGGCGGCCAATTGAAAAATAAAAAGAGTTGATAGATGCGCGCATGCTGTCTCTTCAGTCGTGTCCGACTCTTTATGACCCTGTGGACTGTAGCCCGCCAGACTCCTGTGTCCATGGGATTCTCCAGGCAAGAATACTGGAGTGGGTTGCCATGCCCTCTTCCAGGGGATTTTCTCCACCCAGAAATCGAATCCACGTCTTTTATGTCTCCTGCATTGGCAGGCAGTTTCTTTATCACTAATGCCCCTGGGAAGCTCTGATAGATAGATAGATAGATAGATAGATAGAGCTATTATTATCTCTAATTTAACAGAGAGTCATAGAGAGTTCAAATGACCTGCCCAAGACAGCACATCTATTAAGTGGTAACACTGGGAATTGAATCCAGGCAGTCCAAATCCAGGGCCAACATTCTTAACAAACAGCTTAGAGAGGTAATACTGACGACAAATTTGAGACTGACACCATGTTAATATATTCAGACCTAGTTCAGTTCAGTTCAGTCGCTCAGTTGTGTCCGACTCTTTGCAACCCCGTGAATCGCAGCACACCAGGCCTCCCTCTCCATCACCAACTCCCAGAGTTCACCCAGACT
Organism: Bos mutus; assembly: GCF_027580195.1. Lineage (NCBI taxonomy): Eukaryota > Metazoa > Chordata > Mammalia > Artiodactyla > Bovidae > Bos > Bos mutus. The sequence goes on along the minus strand of NC_091631.1, from coordinate 1,307,049 downwards.
CACGTCCACTGAGTCAGTGATGCCATCCAGCCATCTCATCCTCTGTCATCCCCTTCTCCTCCTGCCTCAAATCCCTCCCAGCATCAGAGTCTTTTCCAATGAGTCAACTCTTCCCATGAGGTGGCCAAAGTACTGGAGTTTCAGCTTTAGCATCATTCCTTCCAAAGAAATCCCAGGGCTGATCTCCTTCAGAATGGACTGGTTGGATCTCCTTGTAGTCCAAGGGACTCTCAAGAGTCTTCTCCAACACCACAGTTCAAAAGCATCAATTCTTCGGCGCTCAGCCTTCTTCACAGTCCAACTCTCATATCCATACATGACCACAGGAAATACCATAGCCTTGACTAGACGGACCTTTGTTGGCAAAGTAATGTCTCTGCTTTTGAATATGCTATCTAGGTTGGTCATAACTTTCCTTCCAAAGAGTAAGTGTCTTTTAATTTCATGGCTGCAGTCACCATCTGTAGTGATTTTGGAGCCCAAAACAATAAAGTCTGACACTGTTTCCACTGTTTCCCCACCCATTTCCCATGAAGTGATGGGACCAGATGCCATGATCTTAGTTTTCTGAATGTTGAGCTTTAAGCCAACTTTTTCACTGTCCTCTTTCACTTTCATCAAGAGGCTTTTGAGTTCCTCTTCACTTTCTGCCATAAGGGTGGTGTCATCTGCATATCTGAGGTGATTGATATTTCTCCCGGCAATCTTGATTCCAGCTTGTGTTTCTTCCAGTCCAGCGTTTCTCATGATGTACTCTGCATAGAAGTTAAATAAGCAGGGGGACAATATACAGCCTTGACGTACTCCTTTTCCTATTTGGAACCAGTCTGTTGTTCCATGTCCAGTTCTAACTGTTGCTTCCTGACCTGCATACAGGTTTCTCAAGAGGCAGATCAGGTGGTCTGGTATTCCCATCTCTTTCAGAATTTCCCACAGTTTATTGTGATCCACACAGTCAAAGGCTTTGGCATAGTCAATAAAGCAGAAATAGATGTTTTTCTGGAACTGTCTTGCTTTTTCCATGATCCAGCAGATGTTGGCAATTTCATCTCTGGTTCCTCTGCCTTTTCTAAAACCAGCTTGAACATCAGGAAGTTCACGGTTCACATATTGCTGAAGCCTGGCTTGGAGAATTTTGAGCATTACTTTACTGGCATGTGAGATGAGTGCAATTGTGCAGTAGTTTGAACATTCTTTGGCATTGCCTTTCTTTGGGATTGGAATGAAAACTGACCTTTTCCAGTCCTGTGGCCACTGTTGAGTTTTCCAGATTTGCTGGCATATTGAGTGTAGCACATTCACAGCATCATCTTTCAGGACTTGAAATAGCTCAACTGGAATTCCATCACCTCCACTAGCTTTGTTCATGGTGATGCTTTTTAAAGCCCACTTGACTTCACATTCCAGGATGTCTGGCTCTAGGTCAGTGATCACACCATCATGATTATCTGGGTCGTGAAGACAATTAAGAGCATTTCTATGCACATCTGGCCTAATCCTTTGGATTAAAAACATTTTAAATGCCTTACAGATTGTTTCCCATCTAAATAGCTGAGCCCTGTCCCTCTGTTGGCTTCTCCGTTCCAATATTGAAACTGGAACAATGCTAGGTAAATAGTTAGGTCAGGGCATGATATGATTCACCTGGGGCACAGGAAGCTGTCCTAATAATAACTTTCTTTGAGGACTTACTAGGTGCCAGTCACTTTATACATGTTGGCTTATTTTATTCTTAAAACAAACACGTGAAGTAAGCACTGTCACCTTTTTTAAATATTTATTTATTTACTTGGCTCCCCCGGGTCTTAACTACAACATGCAGGCTCTTGAGCAGTGGCATAGGAGACCTAGCTCCCTGACCAGGGTTTGAACCCAGGCCCCCCTGCATGGGGAGTGCAGAGTCTTAGCCACTGGACCACAGAGAAGTCCCACACATTTTAAAAGGATACTGAAGTCTAGAGATGTTAGCCATCTCACCCAAAGTGACACAGTTACCAAATGGTAGACGTAGCAGTTAAACCCAGAGAGTCTGAATCCAAAGCATAAGCTCATGTAAACCACTCTGTATTATATTAAAAAGCAAATATTTAAGACATTTGCCTTCTAAGGGAAAGAGAACGAGAAAATCTTTGCATTCTCTGTGTTGTAATTCTCTGTGGGCTTCTCCGATGGCTCAGCCAGTAAAGAATCTGCCTGGAATGCAGGAGACACAGGTTCAGTCCCTGGGTAGGGAAGATTCCCTGGAGGAGGAAATGGCAACCCACTCCAGTATTCTTGCCGAGAAAACCCCAGGGATGGAGGAGCCTGGCAGCCTACAGTTCAAATGGTCACCAAGAGTCAGACACAACTGGAGTGATTTAGCACGCACGCATGTAACTGTCTGTAATACTCTGCCTTCCTCCTATGCATTTAATAATTATTTGCTGACATCATTTGTCCTGTGGGTTATTATTGTGATCCCAGGTCTGCATCTTGTCGTCGTCCATGGGAAACATGTCCACATCTAGGGCCTGGAATGGCTCGTCGGTGACCATGTTCATCCTCCTGGGGTTTGCAGACCATCCACAACTGCAGGCCCTCCTCTTTGTGACCTTCCTGGGCATCTACCTGGTGACCCTGGCCTGGAACCTGGCCCTCATCTTTCTGATCAGAGGTGACACCCGTCTACACACGCCGATGTACTTCTTCCTCGGCAACCTGTCCTTCGTCGACATCTGCTACTCTTCCGCAGTGGCTCCCAAGATGCTCTCCGACTTCTTCCGGGAACGAAAGAGCATTTCCTTCCTGGGCTGCGCCGTTCAGTTCTTCTTCTTCGTGGGCGCAGGTCTAACCGAGTGCTTCCTGCTGACGGCGATGGCGTACGATCGCTACGCGGCCGTCTCCAGCCCCCTGCTCTACTCCACCGTCATGTCCCAGGGCCTCTGTACACGCTTGGTGTTTGGAGCCTATGTCAGCGGCTTCCTGAGCTCCCTGGTCCAGTCCAGTTCCATATTTCGGCTCCCTTTCTGCGGACCCAACCTCATCGACCATTTCTTCTGTGACCTCCCACCAGTCCTGGCACTTTCTTGCTCCAACACCTTCTCCAGTCAAGTGGTGAATTTCCTCGTGGTGGCCGTTGTTGGGGGAACGTCGTTCCTCATCCTTCTTGTCTCTTATGGTCACATAGTGGCTACCGTCCTGAAGATCCGCTCGGTGGAAGGTCGCAGGAAAGCCTTCCACACGTGCGCCTCGCATCTGATGGTGGTGACTCTGTTGTTTGGGACAGCCCTTTTCATGTACCTGCGGCCTAGCTCCAGCTACTCGTTTGGCAGAGACAAGGTGGTATCTGTGTTCTACTCACTGGTGATCCCCATGCTGAACCCGCTCATTTACAGTTTGAGGAACAAAGAGATCAAGGATGCCCTGTGGAAGATGCTGGGGAAAAAGAAAGTGTTTTCCTAGGTCATGACTGAAGACATATGTCTCCAAACTGCCAGAGACCTGGCATGATAGCCTCTGCCTGTGTCTTTAGGTAAGTGACATGTTGGTGTGCATCTTGAAAATGGAAGCACTCCTTCCATGTTTTCTCACCTTTGCGCTTGGTCATCTGTCTACTGACCCCACCATGGATCGTCGAAAGGACAACCTATGGTATAGCACAGGGAGCTCTACTCTGTGCTCTGTGGTGACCTGAATGGGAAGGAAATCCGAAAAAATAGGGGGTATATGTACATATATCAGGCTTCCCAGATGGCGCTGGTGATTTAAAAAAACCTGCCTGCCAATGTAGGAGATGTAAGATACGTGGGTTTGATCTCTGAGTCGGGAAGACCCCCCAAAGGAGGGCATGGCAACCCACTCCAGTATGCTTGCCTGGAGATCCCATGGACAAAAGAGTCTGGTGGGCTGTCCATGGGGTCACACAGAGTCGGACAGGACTGAAGAGACTTAGCATGCATGTAAACATATGACTGCTTCACTTTGCTGTACAGCAGAAACACAACATTGTAGAGTAACTCCAATAAAAATTAATTTTTAAAAAAGAGAAAGCGATTACTTCAGAAAAACAAAAAGAAATTCCCCAAGTAGCCTATTCCCCTATTCCCCTGTAATACCCATTCTCACAATGGGTATTACAACCACAACCTTGTATGAGGTACCTGGTGGCTCAGACGGTAAAGAATCTGCCTGCAATGCTGGAGACCTGGCATCAATCCCAGGGTTGGGAAGATCCTCTGGAGGAGGGCATGGCAACCCACTCTAGTGTTCTTGCCCAGAGAATCCCATGGACAGAGGAGCCTGGTGGGCTACAACCCATGGGGTTGCAAAGAGTCGGACACAACTGAGCGACTAACATTTTCACCTTCACTTGTTCAGTTTATAGACTCTAGACCCTCCATTTGATCTCATGAGAGCCCTACCCAGAAGCAGAATAAAATGTAGCATGTACATCATTTTATCTGAAGAATCTGCAAGTATGAGTTTACTATCACAGCTGTAACTAATTACCACCAACCTAGTGGCTTAAAGCAATATAGATGTATTATCTCGTAGGCGTGTAGGAAAGAAGTCTTTTGGTTGTGGATGGCAGCGGGGCAGAGTTGGGGGCGTCGTGCCCGACTCTGCAACACCGTGGACTGTAGCCCTCCAGGCTCCTCTGTCCATGGGATTTCCCAGGCAAGGGTACTGGAGTGGGTGGCCATTTCCTGCTCCAGGGGATCTTCCCGACCCAGGGATCGAACCTCATCTCTTGTGTCTCCTGCACTGGCAGGCAGATTCTTTACGACTGAGCCACCAAGAAGCCCTTACACTAGTCTACAACTTCCTCAGGGACAGTTACCGACTCTTGTTCAGTATTGTTCTTTCAGAACCTACCACAGTGTCTGGCACACACTAGGGACATATCAAATATCTGTTTGATAAATGAATTATTCACTGTCCCTAGTAATGTTGGCTTTTGCAGAGTATGGTGTTTATATTATTTCCTTACAGTGTGGCTAACAATGAATCTCAGGGTCTGGTGACTGGGACGGAGATTAATTGCCTCTGCTTTTAGAAAATGTAAATAAGAATGTGTCTTTGACACCTCAGAGAGTGATTAATTTGTGAAGCTGTGGATTTTTTGCAAATCCTTCCTTTGTAGAAACATTCAAGGGGTAAATGTAACTAATCATTTGGAAGGGTGTGGAGAAGGCAATGGCACCCCACTCCAGTACTCTTGCCTGGAGAATCCCATGGACGGAGGAGCCTGGTAGGCTGCAGTCCATGGGGTCGCAAAGAGTTGGACATGACTGATCTACTTCACTTTCACTTTTCACTTTCATGCATTGGAGAAGGAAATGGCAATCCGCTCCAGTGTTCTTGCCTGGAGAATCCCAGGGACAGGGGAGCCTGGTGGGCTGCTGTCCATGGGGTCGCACAGAGTCGGACATGACTGAAGTGACTTAGCAGCAGCAGTAGAGAACCAGCTGCCTAAATGCCCTTCTAACCATAGACTTGGAAGATCCCTCCCCTATTGTCTAGAGCTGCCGGGGAACCGGTGGTGAGGAGCTCCACTCGTGGCAAAGGTCATGAGGAAGGAGGCTCGGCATATGTAAAGGCAGGATCGAGCCTCAGGAGTCCCCCTGGAAATTCTCGAGCATCTACCCCCAAAACCAGAGTCTGCCTACTTTCTGCTTTGTGCTCTCACCTACACCTCTGACTTTACGGGGGGCTGTCCCCCACTACCTCTCTCTGAAAAAAAAGAGTTAACTTACAGCTCCAGTTAATAAAGTTCCTGGGTGTGATAGTGTTTCAACCTACAAACTCCTTTGGAAGTCCTCTAGCCTGCATGAATAGGTTTTTCTGGCCACATGTGATTGTTCGGAGCCTCCCAACTGTGAGAGGCATGAGATGTTCTAAACTGTCTAAACACAGATTCCTTTGAGTAGTTAAAAGATTGATTAGAAATTGTATTGGTGAAGGGTTTTTCACTTGTTGGGCCAATGTTTGCTGCTAAGTCTCCATATCCCTTACCTGCTGTGTCCCTGGCAGTGTATTGATTAATATGATTGGTTTAAGTAGTAGCTTTATATGTTTGTAACCTTGGACCCTTGAGTTAATTCTTTTTCTTGTTATAGCCCACCACACCTTTGCTCTGTAGGAATGCAACTTTATCTAATGCTTTTGAGGGTGGCGCCTGACTAATCACCTTTAGAGAAAAATAAGTTTTCTGAAGAAAGTGTCTTAAAATGTTAACAGGCCTCCGGGCCAGAAGATGATGCAAATCACCTAAGCTTTTGCATATGATAAGTTTGCAGGAAGAAAGCCTGGCTTACTGCATGACTCTATCCCTTCCCCCATTATCCTCTATGCATAACTTAAGGTATAAAAACTACTTTGGAAAATAAAGTGTGGGCCTTGTTCACCGAAACTTGGTCTCCCCATGTCGTTCTTTCTCTCACCTTCTGGCTGAATTATTCAGCCTCTTTTCTCCACTGAATTTCCTCACTGAGCTATCCTTATTTAACCACTCTTTATATCCTTAATTAACGTTTAATTAAGCAGTTGTTTCCTGATCCTCGCCGACGCTGTCCCCGCTTCGAATTCCCTGGATCCACCGGGGCTGGGCCCCGGCATAGAGCTGTGGATATTAACAGGTTAATATTTCTGGAAGAGAAATTCTTAGAGGTTACAGCCTCTCTCCAATCTCTTTTTGTCTTCTCATTTCAAGTGAATGAATGCTAAGTTGCTTCAGTTGTGTCCAGCTCTTTGCAACCCCATGGACTGTAGCCTGCCAGGCTCCTCTGCCCATGGGATTCTCCAGGCAAGAACACTGGAGTGAGGTGCCGTGCCCTCCTCCAGGGGATCCTCTCAGCCCATGGGATTGAATCTACATCGCTTGCACCTCCTGCATTGGCAGGTAGGTCCTTTACCGCTAGCACCACTTGGGAAGCCCCCTCACTTCAAGTATCTGCCCACAAACACACACTCCCAGCATCAAGAGGAAGGATAAATGAGCTTCAAGTGTTCTGTCTCAGAGAGCAGCTTGGGGACTGGAAGCAGCTACATTTGCCTGATTAGACTGTATCCAAAGAATAATAAATGAAAATATAAAGTTGTTCGGGGACAGACTGGCTGGGAGTGGCTGCCCACCATCAGCTGGTATTTGCTCTGTGTGACTATGTACCACCCAGGCTCGTTTATGACCTCCTGGAACTCTGAGTCTCAGTCAGATGCAGGAACTTCTTTAACATTTCTTTTCCGGGCACGACTCTGGTTTTTCCTGCCTTCCTATAAGCTCAACCCAAATTCTCCCCTTTCTGCTTCTGCTCCTCTAATGGCATCCTCTGGTGAGTCTCCTGACCCATGTTTGAAACTTTGCTCCTAGGGAAAAAAAAAAAAACAAACTTTAAAAGAAAACATTTCTGAGGAGGTTGCCTGTTTTAGACCCCTCGCCAAAGAATTAGTAAGCGGCATATCCCGGGTGACTCGGTGTTAAAGAATCCACCAATGCCAAAGACACAGTTTTGACCCCTGAGTTGGGAGAAATGGCAACCCCCCCAATATTCTTGCCTGGAAAGTTCCATGGACAGAGGAGCCTGGAGGGCTACAGTCCATGTGTTTGCAAAGAGTCTGACACAACTGAGCGACTGAGCACGTATGAATATATTCTCAGTACCAGGGAGATCCCTAATGTCCACATTATTTGCACCTTACTGCCTGAAATTCTGAAATTCATCTGTTTGTTTAAGGCTGGTCCCCTTTTAAAGTGCCAATGTTTCCTTTTTAAAAAAAGGATATTCTTTAAGTTTCATGGTCATTTCTTCAGAAAGGATCTTAAAAGGGAAGCTAAGATCTGTAGGCACCTAAGATAAAGGGAGATGCCACAGCGAAAGAGGACAAGGTCCAGACCCGGAGGGGGCACACTCACGGACAAACATCCCAACTCACCGTCTGACTCAACTCAGGTTAAAGAGCGCTGGTATCAGTTTATGCCATTTCATTCTCACAGCCGAGACACCTGTCAAACCCAAACTGGCAACCCAACTGGTCAAGCTCAAACTTGGCCACAAATTTTAAGACATTGAAAACTGGCAAGAGCTGATTACATAAGGTAATATATGCAAAACATCCTGGGTCTTGCACACCAATACAAATCTTCTGTTTTATCAGTTTAGGTGTGTTTATCTGACTGAAGAAGGATCAGGCCCCAAGATGCTTTCCACCACTCCCCACTGATGCAGGTAAAAGGATTAGTGTTTCCTGACTGTCTGCTATTCACGGAGCATTGGGCCACACACTTCACAGTTGCTCTTTGATATAATCAGCAAGGTGAACAGTTTTCAATGATCGAGGTTTGAATTCCAATGGTCGCCAACTCTGACAGTTGGTGGACGTCACTTATGCTCTCACATCTTCATTCTTAAATCTGCCAAGTTGACACCACCACTCATTTGAAGTTGATTACTATTTAATTATCACATCTACTTTGCAAAAAAAAAAAAAAAGATGTGGTAATTAAATTCTATACATATATGCAATTTGTGTTAAATTTCCATCTCTTTGTGATCATCACTTCACAGTGATCACATCACTTTACCAATATCAGATCATTATTTTGTATACCTGAAATTCATAGAATGTTGACTCAATGGACATGAGTTTGCATAACTCTGGGAGTTGGTGATGGACAGGAAGGCCTGTCATGCTGCAGTCCGTGGGGTCACAAAGAGTCGGACACAACTGAGTGACTGAACTGAACTGATGTCAATTATATATCCATAAAATAATGTAATATCCAAAATAAAAACAAATACATAAAAATAAAACAGTATAGAGGGGATTTTTTTAAAGGAACCAACTATATGTTTTCTGTAAGAAATCAGCTTTAAATTCAAAGACAGAGATAGATTAAAAGTAATGCAAAGGAGAAAGATAACACAGAAAGAAGGCTGGAATAGGTATAATAATTTGAGATAAAGCAGACTTTACAACAAGGAAAATTATCAGAGATTAAGAGTCTTCATAATGATAATGATAAAGGGGTCAACTGTCAAAGAATTCACAACAATACTTAGTGTGTATACACTTAGCAACAGAATGTCAAAATATAAGAGGCAAAACTGATAGAAATACGGGGGGAAATAGACAAATCCACTCGATAGCTGGAAATATCAATATCCTTCTATCAGCAATTGATGGATCCAGTAGGCAGAAAATCAGTAAGGATACAGTTGAACTGAACAGCACCATTAATCAATGGGAGCTAATTAATATTTATAGAATATTTCATCTAACAATAGCATAACACACATTCTTCTTAAGCTCGCATGGAACATTTACCAGGACAGATCACATTCTGGACCATAAAATGTTTTATTCATAAATCATGCAGAGTGTGCTCTAAGACCGCAGTGGAGTTTAACTACAAAGAAAGCAATAACAGGAAGCTAGATCGGAAAACTCCAATAGAGATACATGTTGCTTAGTAACGCTTTAATAACTCCCACTGCATCTGCAGCTGCCAGCTTCTCCAATGAAAAGTACTTTTCCTACAAATACCCGACAGTATTCCCCATGCTGACTGCTACATCGTTAGACTCCCGATCCTGTGTCTCAGGGAGCAATGTAGATGATGCGTCTGTCTGGGTGAAGATGGGGAACCTGGCCGGCTCCCCTTTCTAAAGCAAAGGTAGGTGAGGGCATCCTGAAGGCACAACAGCAGGCAACTTCAGCGTGGCACGTGTGTAATTTTATGATTTGGATAGTGTTCCATGTCCAGTCCCTGAAAAATAGAATATCCATGCGCAATTCTTTTTTTACCTTTTCTTTTGTGTGATAATATAGAAGCAGTTACCACGGGTGTGCTGTGACGGTTTCGGGTGAGCAGTGCGGGGACTCGGCCACGCGCATTCCACGGGAAACCCTGAAGCAGGTGTGTCGTGTACAACCAAACGCCTCCGGCTGATTAAAGTCTGTTGCTTCTCAGGTGAAATACTAGGCTTCTCAAGACACATTCAAATTGGGTTATTGTTTGTATTAAAACATTCTGTACAGCCTGTTTGCGGGGCAGGAATAGAGAGATGAATGTAGAGGAAGGACTTGTGGACACGGCAGGGGAAGGAGACGGTGGGGCCGATGAGAGAGTAGCGTTGAAATATATACACAACCACGTATAAAACAGAGCTGGTGCGAATTTGCTCTATAGCACAGGGAGCTCAGCCTGGTGCTCTGTGATGACCTAGAGGGGTGGGATGGGGTAGGGGGTCGAGGGAGGCTCAAGAGGGAAGAGACATGTGTATACTCAGGGCTGATTCACACTGTTGTATGGCAGAAACCAACACAACAGTGTAAAGCAATTATTCTTCAAAAAAAATTTTTTAAAAAGAAGGACTACTGTAAAATTCTTTTTTAAAAACTTCTAAAAACATTTACTGAGCATCTACAAAGTTTAGGAAAGTAACCAGCACAGTCCCTTTCTTTAAAAAAGAAATAGTGATTAAAAGCTAGCTGGGAGCAGGAAAAGAAACAGGATGATGTAAGGACGTTAGCATTATGATAATATTATATAACGCTTTGAAGTTTACAAGGTACTCTCCTGTGAATTGGCATTTAGTTGATTTGCGCAGAAGCAAAAGTGAATAAGGGGTGAGAGAGGGAAGTTTAGATGAGACTGGAGATGAGTAAAGAAGAATGATTTCTTGTTGGGTGACTACTTCGTATCAGGCACTAGCCACCCATTCATTCATTCATCCATTCAAAAAGAATTGTTGGATAACTGAGTTCTACAAGGCAACTGTGAGGTTACGAGACAGAAAGGCCACCATTCAACGTTAGCTCGATCTTGGGCCTGATCGTCTGTCCAAAACCTTTTAAGAGGAGCAAAGTGAAGTTGCTCAGTCGTGTCTGACTGTTTGCAACCCCATGAACTGCAGCCTACCAGGCTCCTCCATCCATGGGATTTTCTAGGCAAGAGTACTGGAGTGGGTTGCCATTTCCTTCTCCAGGGGATCTTCCGGACCCAGGGATCAAACCTGGGTCTCCCACATTGTAGACAGACGCTAATACCGTCTGGGCCAAAATTCAAAAGAGAAGCCAGCAGTAAGTATCTTTGATCTCATTTTCCAGAGATCTGATTTGGTGGGTCCTAGATTCCTAGATTGCTCCAGCCAATGCCTCATGGAGCCAGAACACCCCAAAAGAATAATTAGAACTGTCACCCCCCCCATCCCTCTTTCCTTAACAAGTTATCTTTCTTAGGACAATTTTACAGAGAAGGAAAAGAAAAATACGAGGAGCATAACATCAGAGTTCAAATTAATGGAAAAAATCTTTTACTTCAAGTTGTAATTATGTGTATGAGGGATTCTTCTCCTGATTTTTAAGATTAGAAGCCATTTACAGTCTTTTTATTTTTTGACTGGTAAGGAGTGGATATATTTAGAGAAAAACCCTCCACAGGCAGAGTATGGGGCATCTTGAAGGTGAGAGAGAGCCTACAGTCATTTCTTTAAATAGGAAACAATAGAATATCTTTTTAAAGTAAAACTACCGAAATCCAATTACCCACAGATAATGGTATACATCTTTCCAGATTTCTTCTAGGCATGTAGTTTTTCTCCAAAAAATAAGATTATGTGATATATTCAGTGCTTCAACCTTTTATTAAAAAAGAATCTTACCACATCTAAGAATAAAGTTCTACATTATAAATTTGAATGGCTGCAAATATTGAATTACTCTATAGTGCCATAACTTATTGAACCAATTTTATAAATCAGATAGTAATTTAATCTCTTCTAAACTTCACTGTGATGACCTTTCTTTGTACTCATAACGTTAAGCATTTTGTTTATTCACATTTTAGCATTAATTCCTGGAGTAGAATTTTTGACTCAAAAGATTTGCAGATTTTGTCTTGACACATGCTTCCAGAATGACCTCAGAAAGTGTGTCCCTGTATACATTCCTATTAACCACAGATGGAGGTGTCTCTTTCTCCATATCCATGCCAACAATGGATCACTTCTTCACAGGCCGATCTTCTAGATGAGAAGTGGTATCTCACCACACTTTTAATTTGTGCTTATTTGATGAATGGTATGACCAACTCTACTTCTCTCTGAATCCTGACCCATTTTTATTTTAAAATATCTATTTCTTACTAAATGATTAGAACTCTATATATCTAAAACATTAAGCCTATTTTATTTATTTTTCACGTATACAAAACTTGTTTTCTCAAGTTTTTTATTTTCCAAAACATGGAAATTCCTTATTTTTTACTGAGTCTAATTGCTTTACGATGTTGTGTTAGCTTCTGCTGTACAGCGATGTGAATCAGTTATCTGTATACGTATATCCCCTCCCGCTTGAGCCTCCCTCCCAGCCCCCATCCCACCCCTGTAGGTCATCACAGACACTGAGCTGAGCCCCCTGTGTTATACAGCATCTTTCCAGTAGCTATCTATTTTACACATGGTAGGGTATATATGTCAATACCACTCTCTCAATTCATCCTCATATTTTAATTAGCCAAATCTAATCATCTTCTTTGTAATGCTTACAAAGTTCTTCTCTTCCCCAAAAGTAAAACAAAAATTACTTAGACTTTATTCTAATATTTTAGCTTATTTTTTGATGTTTATGTTCTTAAGGTGACAAAATCTTCAGTATTCCATCTCCCTAAGAAGTTAAAAAGTATTATCATTTACTTCAGCTCATAGTATCTACTTATAAAAAGAAATCAAGTATTCAAACACAAATACAATAGAGTTAGGCTGTTTGCTTCTTTCCCAGGTTCATAATTTATTGTACAGATTGAGTATCACCTAATGAGTTGACATTGGAACTTAACAGATGAGGTACAGTTTAGAATCTGTTTATCTTGCTTTCATAGCTGGAGTTTTTGTTTTAAATCTTAACTTGAAGAATAAGACTATCAAAGCTTAAGTATAAGACTATCAAAACAGTACCTCCATATGTGTGTGTGCATATATGTGCATGCATGCACGTGCGTGCATGCGCGTGCGTGCTCAGCCAGGTTCCTCTGTCCATGGGTTTCCCAGGGACGGATGCTGGAGTCAGTTGCTATTTCCTCCTCCAGGAGATTGAACCCATGTCTCCTGCATTGTAGGCAGATTCTCCACCACTTGAGTCATCAGGGAAGCCTCTTTCTGCACTTGACCAGTACACAATTCATTCTCCCTGTGAGAGTGTAAGAGATGCAAAAGTTTTTGATACCAGTGAAATGGACTGCGTATCTGCTTCTGGACTGCCACAGTTTCAAGCTTCCAGAAGGCACAGACTCGGGAGCTTGTGTCCTTCAGCGTAGGCAGCTGCCCCTCTGGCCCCTACGCTGTTTCTTTACAATATCTTCATCATCATTTAAAATTAGAAAATTAGCGTATCCTTTGACCCAGTATGTCTATGTCTGGCTTTTCATAGGCACACAAAAATGGATTTACAAAACGTTGAGAGCAGCATTATTTGAAAATAGTAATTGGGGCCCAACCAAGCCAACTAAGGGCTTCCCAGGGTGGGGGGGGTGCGTTGTAAAGAATCTGCCTGCAAAGCAAGAGACACAGGAGACATGGGTTTGATCCCTGGGCTGAGGAGATCTCCTGGAGAAGGAACGGCAACCTTCTCCAGGACTCTTGCCTGCAAAATTCCATGACAGAGGAGTCTGGCTACAGTCCGTGGGTCCAAAAGAATCGGACATGACTTAGTGACTGAGCCACAACTGTAGAGCACGTGCAACTCTGCTCAGTGTTAGGCGGCAGCCTGGATGGGAGGGGCCTTGAGGGTTGAATGAGTTGTTGTATATACAGGGCTGAGTTCCTTTGCTGTTCACCTGAAACTATCACAACATCATTAATCGGCTACTCTCCATTACAAAATAAAAAGTTAAAAACAAGACAAAGCAAAAAAAAAAAAACGCACTATGTGATCAATGATGTTGCTGCCTTAGGGCACCATGCTGCTCACCCTGACGTATCTTTTCCAAAGGGAGACCTGGGAGAGCGTGCTCTCCATCATGGGCCAGAGCAACCACACCAACGTGAGGGAGTTTGTCTTCCTGGAACTCACTCACTTCCGGGAACTGGAGCTGTTCCTGTTTGTCATCTTCCTAGCTGTATACGTCACAACCGTGCTGGGCAATGCCCTCGTCGTGGTGACCATCACCTGGGAGTCCCACCTCCACACCCCCATGTACTTTCTCCTGCGGAACAAATCAATCCTGGACATCGTCTTTTCATCCGTCACCGTTCCCAAGTTCCTGGTGGATCTCTTATCAGAGAGGAAAGCCATCTCCTACAATGGCTGCATGGCACAGATCTTTTTCTTCCACTTTGCTGGAGGGGCGGATATTTTTTTCCTGTCTGTGATGGCCTGGGACAGATATCTCGCAATTTCCAAGCCCCTGCATTACGTGACCATCATGAGGAGAGAGGTGTGGGTGGGCTTGGTGGTGGCTTCCTGGGTGGGTGGCGCTTTGCACTCCACTGTCCAGGTTATCCTGATGCTTCCGCTCCCTTTCTGTGGCCCCAGCACCCTGGATGCCTTCTACTGCGACGTGCCCCAGGTGGTTAGACTGGCTTGCACCGACACCTTTGCTCTGGAGCTCCTCCTGATCTCTAACAACGGGCTGGTGACCCTGCTGTGGTTCCTCCTGCTCCTGGGGTCCTACACCGTCACCCTGGTCACGCTGCGATCCCACGTCGGGGAGGGCCGGAGCAGAGCTGTCTCCACCTGCACCTCCCACGTCCTGGTGGTGACTCTTCACTTCGTGCCCTGTGTTTACATCTACTGCCGGCCCTTTATCACGCTGCCCGTGGACACAGCTGTGTCCATCAATAACACGGTCGTCACCCCCATGCTGAACCCCGTGATCTACACCCTGAGAAACCAGGAGATGAAGGCAGCCATGAAGAGGCTGCAGAGGAGGCTTGGGCTTTTTGAGAGCAATAAACTCAGATGAGCCGTCAGATTGAGACCCGAAATCTAATGTGAGCCTAGTTTGAGGTTTTCTCAGACTACGAGCCTGGGAATCAGAGACAGCTAGTCTTTGTCCACCGCCATTTCTGCATATCCCCACAGCCACTAAGCTCTGTTAGACAGACTGACTCGAAGAAAAAAGGGAGGGATGAGATTGAACACCACAGCCACTAAGCTCTGTTAGACAGACTCTCAGAACAAAAGGGAGGGATGAGATTGAACACCACAGCCACTAAGCTCTGTTAGACAGACTCTCAGAACAAAAGGGAGGGATGAGATTGAACACCACAGCCACTAAGCTCTGTTAGACAGACTGACTTGAAGAACAAAAGGGAGGGATGAGATTGAACACCACAGCCACTAAGCTCTGTTAGACAGACTGACTTGAAGAACAAAAGGGAGGGATGAGATTGAACACCACAGCCACTAAGCTCTGTTAGACAGACTGACTTGAAGAACAAAAGGGAGGGATGAGATTGAACGTCACAGCCACTAAGCTCTTTAGACAGACTGACTCAAAGAACAAAAGGGAGGGATGAGATTGAACGCCACAGCCACTAAGCTCTTTAGACAGACTGACTCAAAGAACAAAAGGGAGGGATGAGATTGAACGTCACAGCCACTAAGCTCTGTTAGACAGACTCGAAGAACAAAAGGGAGGGATGAGATTGAACATCCACTCTCGGGCTGGGGATGGGGGAGAAGTATGTGGTATAAAGCTGAAATCAATAACCCAAGTGCTATCTGTCCTCACTTTTACCATTTGTGGTTTGGAAATAACGCTGTCTACTTACAAGGTGGTTTCGAGGATGAAACGTGATCAATGTGGAGAGGATTATGGTTGTAAAGGCACACACGACTCCTGGCATTAATCAGGCATACAGTCTATGTTCCCTATGATCTGCATCTCTGTTGCCAAATACGCCTGTGCTGCATGTATGCATACTAAGTCACTTCAGTCGTGTCCCACTTTTGCGACCCTATGGACCGTAGGCTGCCAGGCTCCTCTGTCCATGGGATTCTCCAGGCAAGAATCCTGGAGTGGGTTGCTAGGGGAATATTCCCAACCCAGGGATTGAACCCACGTCTCTTATGTCTCCAGATGTGTGTATATATATATATAGCTTCCCAGGTGGCACTCGTGGTAAAGAACCCACCTGCCAATGCAGGGGACACAAGAGAGGAGGGTTCAATTCCTGGATCCGGAAGATCCCCTGGAGGAGGGCAGGCAACCCACTCCAGGATTCTTGCCTGGAGAATCCCATGGACAGAGGAGCCTGGGGGGCTACAGTCCATGGGGTCACAAAGAGTTGGGCACAACTGAAGCAACTTAG
The DNA here is from genome assembly GCF_027580195.1 of Bos mutus. Lineage (NCBI taxonomy): Eukaryota > Metazoa > Chordata > Mammalia > Artiodactyla > Bovidae > Bos > Bos mutus. The sequence goes on along the minus strand of NC_091631.1, from coordinate 1,290,757 downwards.
CACACACTTAGAATGTGGATGCATGTATTTCTCATATTTTCTCTCTAATGACTGCTATTTCCAGTTGATTATTAAAGTAATCACTTTTTGATTTAATATTGTGAGTACAGAATCTTCAATATATTTCACCAATTAGAGAAAAGAGAAGAAATATATTTTGGGTCAGATATATGCATGAACTAATCTAGAAATAGACCAAATATTCCCTGTCCTCCGGTTCTTTCTACTTTCTTTACATTGAAATTAGTCTCAAAAGGACTTGAATAGTTTGGGGATGTATCTGCACAAAATGCGCTTTTATTTTATGTTGTCCTGAGCTTCCTTCTTCCTTCCATCCCCACTTTCCATTTCACCCCCAGAGCTCTCAGAGCTGGAGCAAACCTGTAGTTTTCATCTACATATGCACAGACAATTTAGGACAAATCCGTGTGGCATAAAAAAAAAAAAAATTACCTAAGAAGTAACGTTTGACTCACTCAAGGCCCATTTTGTGTACCAGGAAAGGAAAAAAAACACAACATATGGCATACGGAGCCATTTAAGAATAGCCACTGGGTCTGTGTTATAAACCTCCTCTCTTCCAAGAATAGGATTCCAAGAAAGTAGATATATAAGGAGACAATAAATCTCCTTTCTGTTTATACACTCACATCAAATCCCACCCTTCTGCCTCCAGCAGTCATTCAGAAATAGACCAGTAAGTTCACGTGTACCCACAAACCATGGGCACCAAGGGGCAGGGAGGCGGGGTAAACTGAGATCGGGACCGCCATGCCTACTACGTGTAAAATGGATGACTAATGAGAAGTTAACTAACAAGAACCGACTGTACAGCACAAGGAACTCTACTCAATGTGGTTAGGGTTAGGGTTATCCTTTTTGTTACCACATTGAGTAGAGTTTATATATACACACACACACACGTGGCTGATTCCCTTTGCTGTGCAGCAGGAACTAACACAACATTGTAAAACAACTAAACATCAATTAAAAAAAAAATAGGCCAAGGGAAATAAGGAAGCTGAGGAAATTGCAACACACAGCAATTTTTTGCAAATGTTTATGATCAGTTAATATTTAGCTAAAAAGGTCCTCATAGATGACCACACATCTGTGATCTTCTCTGAGTCTTACAAGACAGACACATTAGGCCAGGAATCTGCCGGGGACCAGCCCCGGCTGATCCAGGATATTCGAAGGAGAGACGGCGTAGGCAAAGATCAGGAAACAACTGCTTGATTAAACGTTAATTAAGGATATAAAGAGTAATAGAATGAGGATAGCTCAGTGAGGAAATTCAGTGGAGAAAAGAGGCTGAAATAAGGATAGCTCAGTGAGGAAATTCAGTGGAGAAAAGAGGCTGAATAATTCAGCCAGAAGGTAAGAGAAAGAACGACATGGTGAGACCAAGTTTCGGGGAACAAGGCCTGCACTTTATTTTCCAAAGTAGTTTTTATACCTTAAGTTATGCATAGAGGATAATGGGGGAAGGGGTAGAGTCAGGCAGCAAGCCAGGCTTTCTTCCTGCAAACTTATCATATGCAAAAGCTTAGGTGATTTGCATCATCTTCTGGCCCGGAGGCCTGTTAACATTTTAAGACCTTTTCTTCAGAAAACTTATTTTTCTCTAAAGGTGATTGGTCAGGAGCCACCCTCCAAAAGCATTAGATAAAGTTGCATTCCTACAGAGCAAAGGTGTGGTGGGCTATAACAAGAAAAAGAATTAACTCAAGGGTCCCAGGTTACAAACATTAAAGCTACTACTTACACCAATTATATTAATCAATACACTGCCAGGGACACAGCAGGTAAGGGATATGGAAACTTAGCAGCAAACACTGGCCCAACAAGTGAAAAACCCTTCACCAATACAATTTCTAATCAATCTTTTAACTGCTCAAAGGAATCTGTGTTTAGACAGTTTAGAACATCTCCTGCCTCTCACAGTTGGGAGGCTCTGAACAATCACATGTGGCCAGAAAAAACCTATTCAGGCAGGCTAGAGGACTTCCAAAGGAGTTTGTAGGTTGAAACACTGTCACACCCAGGAATTATTAACTGGAGGTGTAAGCTAACTCTTTTTTCAGAGAGAGGTAGTGGGGGACAGCCCCCCGTAAAGTCAGAGGTGTAGGTGAGAGCACAAAGCAGAAAGTAGGCAGACTCTGGTTTTGGGGGTAGATTGCTCGAGAATTTCCAGGGAGACTCCTGAGGCTCGATCCGCCTTTGCGTATGCCGAGCCTCCTTCCTCATGACCTTTGCCAGGGACGGAGCTCGCTCCCCGCAGGAATCCTAATCATACTGCCAGTGCTTCTCAAGCTTTCTAAAATTATTGCCCCTTAAAAGAGCTTTTTTAGATATTTTTCCTAATTACTCTCCCTCAAGAAAATTTAATATCAAAGACACACCATACCTCTTTTTGTGTTCTGAGGTTGTCTGAAGAAGCACACCTCACTAAAACATCCAAGATTTTTTTGGCTCTCAAGAACCAATTTTTGCCCCCATGGGCATCATACCCACATTGAGAATGAATGATCCCATGACATTAGTTGTTGTTCAGTCACCCAGTCGTGTCTGACTCTTTGCGACCCCATGAACCACAGCACGCCAGGCCTCCCTGTCCATCACCAACTCCTGGAGTTTACTCAAACTCATGTCCATGAAGTCGGTGATGCCATCCAACCATCTCATCCTCTGTCGTCCCCTTCTCCTCCCACTTTCAATCTTTCCCAACATCAAGGTCTTTTCTGATGAATCAGCTCTTCGCATCAGGTGGCCAAAGTATTGACATTATACCTTTATATAAATGTTTCCCCAAAACTTGGAGACTCACACAATATTAACGTATGTAGAGTTATGTTGTCTGGGGTCTTGCAAGACTTTGGAAGGCATAGAAATTGGACATTTTCATGTATGTGCGGACTTATGTGCAGTAATGACTTGGAAACTGTATAATAAGGCCCACTGGAACTCCAACAGTAGCAGAAGAATGTCCATTCTGTTTCCACACTCACATCCAATAAAACTCCCTTTACTAATTCTCAAATCAAGCTTGGTCCTGAGGGACTAGTGAGCTCAGCAGGGGCACTTTGGGAGAAGGAGAAGAGCCGTGATGACGTGACTCCTTGAGGCTGCCTTTCCCAGCATGAAGGTTGAAGAGAAGAGGTTGACGTCCAGAATAACTAACCTTCTAACGTGCTGTTTCCCCAGCCGCATAGACACTGAGACCCAGCCGCCAAGTCTCTGAATGTGCGGATTCCTGCCTGGACGCTGAAGGACTTAGGTAAGGACATCGAGCTGCCGGGGTGTGACGCACTGTGGATTACACAGATGAGCATGCAAAATATACCTCGTGTATCATATGCTGCAAAAAGAGCTGAAAACTCTAGGGACCAAAAGCAAGTGATATTAAATATTGGGAAAGCAGGAGTCTCTTCCTAAGAAGCTACAGAGATGGAGTCAGCTTGGTAAGAGAGAAAGCAGTTTGTATTTGATGGAATGACTGAGCTGCATAAAAGCAGTAGAATTTTTTCCAGCTTAGGGTCTGTCCATAGGGATCCATGTGGATCATAGATTCCACAACATGGGTGCTTCCGTTAAAAAGGTGATCTTAACCCCAAATTCTCAAAAAACCATGGAGGTTTCAAAGGCAACCTCATATCTGTACATTCCCTGTGACTCAATGGGTCTGTTTTGTCTTTGCTCCAGAGGCAGTTTTATTTCCAAACCTGATGACTCAGCACTAAAGCCTCTGTCTGTCTAATTCACACAAGTTCATTGGAACAATAATAAGCAAGTTGGTTCAAAGAGAAGCCATTCTATTGAATAGCATTTTGCTGAGTGACTAACACACACACACACACACACACACACACACCCTCATAAGTAACCCTTCAGGGAAGGTACTGTTTGTTTGGATTGGCAGAGGCAGTGGGGTGGGAGAAACAAGTGGCTGGAATGCCTATTACTGGAACGTCCTGGGTAATTTACACAAAGATAGTCATAGTTTATTCCTTGTGCTACCCCTTGAAGTAAGTGTTCTGCTTCCCCATTTACAGAGGGGAAAATCAAAGGAAAGTAAAGGACTTGCTCCAAGTGACAAAGGAGGAAGTGGTAGAATTCCAGTCCTGATGCTCCTCCAAAGCTCTTAAGACTGTCTTACACTGCATCACTTGGAGAAGGAAATGGCAACCCACTCCAGTGTTCTTGCCTGGAGAATCCCAGGGACTGGGGAGCCTGGTGGGCTGCCGTCTATGGGGTCGCACAGAGTTGGACACGACTGAAGCGACTTAGCAGCAGCAACACTGCATCACACTGGATGGTACATAACACTGCATCATTCTAGACTGCTCTTACATTCTCAAACTGCGGCGCAGAGGCACAGAGAGGCCACAGAACTCTCTCAAGGTCGCAGAGCTATTTTATAGCCTGGAGCAGAAAACAAATCTCTCTATCCCTAAGGCCAAGTCAAAGACATTAACAAAGGGTTTCTTATGTTTGTCTAGATCCTTTTTGCTCATTCACACACAATCTGATGCCAAGGCTTGTAAATCAGGATGTGCACTTACCAGTGAAGTTTATTCATTAATTAAAAAAAAAAAAAAAAAACTACTGAGCACCTAACATGTGACCCAGACTAAGGAAAGCTTTGATGACATTAGGATAAATAAAATACTGAGCAGACAGGATGGACTTGAGATATAACAAGGAAATATACTGAAGTGAGGAGAGACAGAAGAAATTAGATGGAATACCTGTTATAGGTGCCAGAAGAGAAGTCAGTGCAGGGAATTATGCGTCATAAAAGGACATCAGGAAAATGTTCACAGAAGAGGAGACTCTGGACCTGAGTGTTGAAAGATTGGTTTGGTTCAGTCGCTCAGTCATGCCCCACTCTTTGCGACCCCATGGACTGCAGCGTGCCAGGCTTCCCTTCCATCACCAGCTCCTGGAGTCTGAAAGATCACTGCTCATCAATGAGAAGATCATGAGAGTGGGAGGGCATGGTAGGTGGGGAGAACAAGAGGAACACAGATCCAAAACTGTGGGCCTTCCCTTCTAGTAATACCAGTCCTTCGAAATCGTCTCTGACGTCACCTCCTCCAAGAAATCTCCCCTAACACACTGAAAGTGACGCTCTGTGTTGTAGACTGCAGGATATAGATTTCCTTTGCCTACGAGGGCATGAATTTCCCTTGAAATACATAAACTATTTGTTAATTTCTAAACACTTCATCTTTTTCCGTGCTCAGCCTTCTTAGAAGACTTTGGATTTGAGTTTATATTCCAAAATGTGGCAAAAAGCATGCATCATGCAGTTCTTTTACTTTCTCCTCAAGTACTTGTCCTCTGAGATTTGGAAATATTTTCCTCATTCTCTTATTCTCTTCCCTAAGACCACATGGCCCTCACCTCCGACTGACCTTGACATTTGCAGGTTAAAGGCAACACTGTAACAGCCAAGACGGGATTTAAAACAGCGATGATTTAGGGAGAGGAAATCTGATTTGTATGTGTGCTGGCTTTTGCAGGCTAATCTGAAGTTTTACTCACAGGGCTTCGCCAAGATTTAATAAAATCCTGTCATCACATTTAGGTTTCAGCTTTAGACGCTTGTTAAATGTTGTAGAATAATTCAGAGCTGATTTCGTTTTTCGGAGTTTGAAAGTCTGTATAATTTGAGAGTTTTTGGTGGTCAGAAAAGGATATACACTTCTCTGATAATAGGAAATAAAAGTGGGTAAATTAAAAGTATCTTACTGATTTTTTTTATAAAGTTGTGGGCCAGAAAGAGTTTGCATAATGTTTAAAGCTCTGAAAAAATAAGCAAATAAATAAAGACCTGAAATAGGATCAAAGGAAACAGAGCACAAGATAATAATTAAGGTGGGAAAAAGTCTTGGATGCAATAAGAGGAGTTTAATCCTTATCCTGTAATAATCTATAAGGGAAAAGAATCTGAAAAAGAATAAACAGATAGATAGATGTATAACTGTGTCACTTTGCTGTACAGCTAAAACTAACACAACCTTTGTAAATCAACTATACTTCAATAAAAAGAAAAAGAGAGGAGTTTGATCTTTATTCTGTTTACAATAGAGAGCCATTGAAAATTTTCAACAAAAGAATAAAAAGAGAGAAGTCACTCAGTGGTGTCCGACTCTTTGCAACCCCATGGACTGTAGCCTACCAGGCTCCTCTGTCCATGGGATTTTCCAGGCAAGAATACTGGAGTGGGGTACCATTTCCTTCTCCAGAGGATTTTCCCGACCCGGGGATCAAACCAAGATCTCCCGCAAAGGAATAAATGAGCCCATTTGTGACTTATAAATATTTATGTATTAATATTTCTTGAAACAATAAAGAGGATGAATTAAAGATGGCTACACCAAAGAAAAGACCAGTTAGGGAATTCCTGCAACAATCTAAGCAGAAATGATAAGGGTTTAACTGAGGATGAAGTTAAGGGAATGCATGAGAGACATGAAGAAAGTAGCATTTTCAGAAGAGATTCGACAAAGTGTCTAAATTCCTTGCAGGATGGGTGACTCAGGTAAGTCTCTTGGATAAAATGTGCTACTTAATCAGTACATGCTGTAAAGGTGACCATCCCCACAAAGACTGAATCAACTGGGAAAACAAAGTGAAAGCCGCGCAGTCGCGTCAGACTCTTTGCTGCCTCGTGCACTGTGCAGTCCATGGGATTCTCCAGGCCAGAATACTGGAGTGGGTTGCCATTCCCTTCGCCAGGGGATCTTCCCAACCCAGGGATCGAACCCAGGTCTCCCATACTCCAGGAGGATTCTTTACCATCTGAGTCACCAGAGAAGACCAACAAGTAGCCATATCCTCCGGAGCAAATGAAAGGCAACGTATGTTTTTTATTTATCCACATAATTTCTCAAGGCTCTGAAAGCTGGTTTCAACACAAACCAAGCGTGAGGCATCTCAGCTGGGCATCCCTGGGCATAGGGACCACCTATGTCTATGGTGGTTTCAGATAACTCAGCTAAGGCTGAGGATGGCTTTTTTCTCAAAGGCTGAGTTAACTATTCTCAATTTTTTTAACTGATTTTTATTTTTGGCTGTGCCGGCTTCGTTGCTGTGCGGGCATGTCTGTAGTTGCGGTGGGCGGGGACTACTCTTGGCTGCAGGGCGTGGCTTCTCCTGGCGTGGAGCAGGGGCTCCAGGGTGCTCAAGCCTCAGGAGCACGTGGGCTCATTGGTTGCAGTTCCCAGGCTCTAGCGCACAGGCTCGATAGTTGTGGCTCCGGCTCATGAAGATACAGGGAATCCACAACTGCTTATACGAAACCTTCCTTAAGTTCCTTTCCTCAGAAACTTCTAGAATCAACTTGAACAGAACCCAAAGACTCCCCACTGAAGACAAGAGGGAAACAAGCCTACCACCTGTACTAGTCGGGGAGCTGAAGCAAGTAGAAACGAGTGATTTTTCCAGATAACAGAGCAAGTTCACGTAGAATAAGATATGTGATTTTTTAATTTACTCTTTTAATGTGTGCACACTGCTGATTACTTTCTTTCTTTATTTCTGGCTGCACTGGGTCTTCATTATTGCCTCTGGGCTGTCTAGTTGCAGAGAGTTTCTCTCAGGCTTCTCATTGCAGTGGCTTCTCTCCTCCTAGAGCACAGGCTCTAGGCGCATGGGGTTCAGCAGTTGTGGCCCATCGGCTCAGTTGCTTTGTGGCATGTGGAATCTTCCAGGAACAGGGATCGAACTCATGTGCCCTGCATTGGCAGATGGATTCCTATCCTCTCTGCCACCAGGAAAGTCCAAGATATATGGTCTTTTTTCATTATGTATGTCCAATTTCTGCATGAGAGGTAAAACTTTGCTTGATTTAATTTTTTCAGTAATGTCATTGTTTCCTTCAAAGCTGTAGGTGTGTGTTAGTCACTCAGTCGCATCCAACTCATTGTGACCCTAAGGACTGTAGCCCGCCAGGTTCCTCTGTCCATGGGATTCTCCAGCAAGAATACTGGAGTGGGTTGCCATTCTCCTCTCCATCAAAGCTGTACCTGGAGGAATAAATGTCATCCAATGGCCTTGAAAAATCACACCAGGGTGTCGGAATTTATCTTCTGTGGACTTACCCGATCTCAAGAGCTGAGTGCACTCCTATTTTTCCTTTTATCTATAGTTTATGTAACAACTGTGTTTGCAAATGTTGCCATCATGGTCACTGTGAGCTGCGAGTCTCGCCTCCAGACCCCCATGTACTTCCTGCTCCGCAACCTCTCCGTCTTGGACATCTGCTTCTCCTCCATCACCGCCCCCAAGGTCCTGGTGGACCTTCTTTCGGAGAGAAAGACTATCTCCTTCTGTGGCTGCCTCACGCAGATGTTTTTCTTCCACCTCCTCGGGGGCGCAGACATCTTCTCTCTCTCAGTGATGGCCTTTGACCGCTACGTGGCCATCTCCAAGCCCCTGCACTACGTGACCATCATGAGTCGGGGGCGGTGCATTGGGTTAATAGTGGCCTCCTGGGTGGGGGGCTTCGTCCACTCCATCGTGCAGATCTCCCTGTTGCTCCCCCTCCCCTTCTGCGGACCCAACATTGTGGACGGTTTCTACTGTGACGTCCCCCAGGTCCTCACACTCGCCTGCACAGACACTGCTGTCCTTGAGCTCCTGATGATTTCCAACAATGGCCTGGTCACCACCCTGTGGTTCGTCCTGCTTCTTGTGTCCTACACAGTCATCCTGATGATGCTGAGGTCTCACTCTGGGGAGGGCAGGAGGAAAGCCATCTCCACCTGCACCGCCCACATCACGGTGGTCACCCTGCACTTCGTGCCCTGCATCTACGTCTACGCCCGGCCCTTCTCCGCCCTCCCCATGGACAGAGCTGTCTCCATCACCTTCACTGTCATCATTCCTGTCCTGAACCCCCTGATCTACACCCTGAGGAAACAGGAGATGAAGGCAGCCATGAGGAGACTGAAGAGGAGATTCATGCTTTCTGAAAGGGGATAGTCTCCTTATAGATTGTGGATCAAGATGTAAGTATATAGTTGAAATATTTTCTTAAAATATTAGCTGTCGTATTCAGGGGCTCAACTGTACATAGACAATTAACTAGACCAGGATGGCACAGGTACAAAGGACCAGCGACCTGGAACACCTGTATCGGAAAGGAACGCCAGCAGGAAGTTACGGCAAAGAACCTAGTTCTTGAAGAGTAATTGACAACAAGCCAGGCACAGATGCGGACTGTGCTAGAAATGGGTGTCCAGACGAAGGGTGAGTGACAGCGCTCTGACACCCAGGCCGGCAGTAGGCCGCCGGGGCCTCTGTCCCAACAAAGCAGGGATACAGCTGCTGGGTCCCAGGCAGTAGGCCGCCGGGGCCTCTGTCCCAACAAAGCAGGGGTACAGCTGCTGGGTCCCAGGCAGTAGGCCGCCGGGGCCTCTGTCCCAACAAAGCAGGGGTACAGCTGCTGGGGCCCAGGCAGTAGGTCGCCGGGGCCTCTGTCCCAACAAAGCAGGGATACAGCTGCTGGGGCCCAGGCAGTAGGCCGCCCAGGCCTCTGTCCCAACAAAGCAGGGGCACAGCTGCTGGGGCCCAGTGCAACGACAGTTCCCTATGAGTATCTCCCAAGCATATGCTAGGCACCAGACTCTGCACGGGGACATCCTTCTCTATCATTTCTGTTCTATCAGCAACTTTGGGCCTACTCTCTCAATCAGCTCATCTATAAAATATACTGGCACAGCCCCCACAACCATCTGTTACATGTAAAGGGTTTTAGTTTTGAAGGATCTCCATTGCCTGCCACTCTCTGTGACTTTGTCAGACTTAGACGTGACCTGGGACTCACACCGTCTGATTTGGTGAAGTGGCCACATGTAAGTGCAGCCAGTGGGACTGCCTGCCCTACTGCCCACAACACTGCCTCGGGCATAAGCCAGTTCGGTTGAAAAAATAAAAATTCATATCCAAGCCAATAAATGCTTTTATTTTTCCTATGTGTACCTGCTTACCATTTCCCTTATTGCAGTGTTTTAAAAATTCCATAAAACTTCAAGTTAGTACATCTAATTCTCCTTTATATTCTCAGGGTCTAAAATAGTGTCTGACCCATAAAAGCTTTAAATAAGTGTTTCAAATACTTGGAAAGGGATTAAATGAATGTATGTAAGAATTTGATACCAAATTCTACTTAATCTTGGTTTTTTAGTATTTAAAGATGACGTTACTTCTTCAGGGACTTCCCTGGTGGCCCAGTGGTTAAGAATTCTCACTTCCACCGCATAGGTTTGATAGGGGGCGTAGGTGTGATCCCTGGTTGGGAATCTGATCCCACATGTCATATGACGCAGCCAAAAAAAATAAATAAATAAAGTAACATTGACTTTACTTCTTGAACAGATGCTCCTTCATGGAAGTCAAAGGAAAAGGAAATGATTGAATCAGAGTGTACTATGATCTTGCACTCTAAGCTTTATACAGGCCCACATCCCTTTATTTTAATTTACTAGGGCCAGGTAGATTTTCCAATTTCTAATTTCTTAAAGTCTAGAAAGATCACACAGTGCATGTATTGTAGATTACACTGTTTCTCCTATGTCGTACCAAGTGAATTGTTTCTACTTCATGAAATGAGACACAGGTGGAACTTCAAGTATTTTCTATAGCAACTATACTTACCATATTTTAATTGAAAATGTCATCCACTGTAAAATACATTTGCCACTCTAATAACAGCTAGGTAGTAAAAAAGAAGAGCTACCATATTACACACAATCATTGATTTTAAGATGCATCTTAATTTCAGAGACATTTAAATGTGAAGGAAAGAAAAAATTCATCTTAGAATTTAACAAACTCAGTATTCAAAAATACAAAATAATCAGTCCCTGTCTCCTGCACGCACATACATACACACATACACTTTCCCCAAGAGAGACAGATATAAAGCAAACAAGTTTTATTTTGCCAATCCTGTTTTAGGAGCACAAAAAACTGCCATTAATTCAGTAGTACAAAACAGACTGTTTCTAACCAAATTCTGACCACCTATAACACATTTATTAAACCTTTCCCCGGTATTTATGCTTCCCTGGGAGCTTAGAGGATAAAGCGTCTGCCCACAATGCGGGAGACCTGGGTTCGAACCCTGGGTAGGGAAGATCCCCTGGAGAAGGAAATAGCAACCCACTCCAGGATTCTTGCCTGGAAAATCCCATGGACGGAGGAGCCTGATAGGCTATAGTCCATGGGGTCGCAAAGAGTCGGACACGACTGAGCGACTTCATTTCACTTCGCTTCATAACACGTTTATTATTATGGGCATTATGTTTACATATTATTTATATTTGTTTCTTATATTGAAATAAATTGTGAAGCTCCAGGGTTTCCTCACTTTAGGGCCCAAAGACACCGCCGCCTCAGCTCCTCCCTGAGGAGGTCGGGAAGACGCTTCTCTTATCTCACGGAAGCCTGCTAAGGTATTCCCTCCTAGGAAAGAGCCTACTATCCCCAAAGACCCAGGCACATTCAAGGGCTACACTTCTGGGTTTTGGTGTTTCACGCAATGCTGCGAGGGGAAGACCAGAAGCTGACAACGAAACACTTCAATTAGCTTTAGCAGAAGAGAAATGGAGGGACCATAGAGCATTAAGGATGAATTCAGGAAGACCCGAGACCATGGAGAACTTGCCTGCTCTCTACACTATTTTCCAAGGAGAGGTTGCTATGGTCACAGACTATGGAGCCTTTATCAAAATCCCAGGCTGTCGGAAGCAAGGTCTGGTCCATCGAACTGACATGTCATCCTGTTGCGTGGATAAGCCCTCTGAGATAGTAGATGTTGGCGACAAAGTGTGGGTGAAACTTATTGGCCGAGAGATGAAAGATGATAGGATAAAAGTATCCCTCTCCATGAAGGTTGTCAACCAAGGGACTGTGAAGGACCTTGATCCCAACAACATTATCATTGAGCAGGAAGAGAGGCGGAGGTGGTCCTTCCAGGATTACACAGGGCAGAGGATCACCCTCGAGGCTGTCCTGAACGCCACCTGCAAGAAGTGTGGCTGTAAAGGCCACTTTGCAAAGGATTGTTTCATGCAACCAGGTGGGGCCAAGTATTCTCTGATACCTGATGAGGAAGAGAAGAAAGAAGAGCCAAAGTCAGCTGAGTTTGAAAAGCCTGACACCACGAGAAATTCTTCTAGAAAAAGAAAGAAAGAAAAGATGAAAAAGAAACATAGAGACAGGAAGTCATCTGACTCTGACAGCTCAGACTCTGAGAGTGATACAGGCAAGAGGGCAAGGCACACGTCAAAGGACAGCAAGGCAGCAACGAAGAAGAAAAAGAAGAAGCACAAGGAGTGAGATCGGAGCGTGGAGAGGGTGGTTGAGAGAAGGAATCCGGAGCCTGTGCTTTGAAGCCCTGGCTCCTAGAAAGACTCCGTAGTGAGAATATGGCCTCCCCCCCTTCTCTCCCATGGGAGATGGCGTCCCCTTGCGCCACAGGCAAGTCTGGGAGTTACGTATCAAAAGCTTCTGCCTGAATGAGCTGTTCCCTTATCACTCTTGCGCCCTTTGCAAGTGACCCCTGCAGGTCTCCCATTCATTCACCCAACTTCATTCAGCGGGAGGTCGTAGTACCCTCTCCAGCTGCCACTGCCAGAGCCGATCCCTGTACAGGAGTCCAGGCGAGAGCCACAGGAACTGCTGTGGGGGTGAGTCTGGCTGTAGTTGAACAGAGTGATTGGCCCCTGCCTATTGGCCTACCTCCCCTGGCCTGACTGGTGGATGGTCTCTGTGACATCCAGCACACAGGCAGAGGGAGACTGGCAGTGTGAGGGGGAACATGGTAAGAAGTGGTGCTCACTTTCTCCATCCCCCCGGCATGATTCTGCTGTGTTAGAAGTGACAGCCAGTGGTCACAGCCAGAAAAACATTGTTTGCAGTGACTCAGCTTGTTTGTGACATTCCCACAGACCACTGAACCAGACAGCTCAAGCCAAAATCATTGCTTTACTTTGTATTTACTACAGCGTGAGTGAACTGCTTCCATTTCAGGTTTCTGCTTAAATTCCTGGTACTAAATGGAAGAAAGAAAAAAAAGAGTTACACTTCTTTGGTGGAACAAATAAATACATGCTATGAACTTGTAGCCTACTGAAGAAAAGAGGACTCAACGCACTGAAAACTTACAGGATGGAAAAGACCATATAATTTCCATAGGAAATATAGTTAATAAAAAATGGGCTAAAAGAGAAAACACCTTAGCAAATCAATAATTATAGATGAACTGAAAAAATTGCCAAAGACAGATCCTTTGAAAAAATTTTAGATCCAAATAACTTTGTGGGTGATTTCCAATAAATATTCAAGGATCCAGTAATTCCAGTTTTATTGTAAATTTTAGAGCACTTCTTAATACAGTCTATAAGGATACCATAACCCTATTGACCGGAGAAGGCAATGGCACCCCACTCCAGTACTCTTGCCTGGAAAATCCCATGGACAGAGGAGCCTGGTAGGCTGCAGTCCATGGGGTCGCTAAGAGTCAGACACGACTGAGCTACTTCACTTTCACTTTTCACTTTTGTGCATTGGAGAAGGAAATGGCAACCCACTCCAGTGTTCTTGCCTGGAGAATCCCAGGGACAGGGGAGCCTGGTGGGCTGCCGTCTATGGGGTCGCACAGAGTCGGACACGACTGAAGTGACTTAGCAGCAACCCTACTGACAAACTATATAATGGCATCTAATTGATCTAATTATATCATATATCTAATGTAGGTAAACACACCAATCACATCTTTAGAGACAGATGTAAAATTCTTGTAAAATATTAGCAAGTTCCACAGCAATGCATTATGTAATAACAGCAAGGTCAAGTGGAATTTATTCCAGTTTCAAAAAGAAATATTAATATAATTCACTGCATATGAAAAGGTGCAATTATTTCAGTGGCTCAGAAAATATTCATCATAAATCAGCCCACATCCCTGGAAAGCAAAACATACTTAAGAAGCCAGGAATTGAAAAAAAAAAAAGTGACCACCTCAATAAAGAATATTAACAGGAACTATGTAGCAAGTATTATGTGTGTGCTCACTCTTGGGGTCCCACAGACTGTAGGCCACCAGGCTCCTTGGAACTGTCCTTGGAATTCTCTGTCCTTGAAATTCTCTAACCAGGGGATCTTCCCCACCCGGGAATCAAACCCAGGTCTTCTGCATTGCAGTTAGATTCTTTACCATCTGAGCCACCAAAATTGTTAACTGACAAAAAGCCTGAAGGAAGATAACTACCAGATTAAGACTGTCTGGGTTTGTGAAATATTATTAAAAGATCCAACCCCATGGATTCAGTAATCTCTTTTTTTTTTTTTTTGAAGGCTTATTGAAAATATCAACTATTTGGGTACCTGATTTTAAAAATAAATCTAATATAAAGGCTAGTCCACAGGCAAAGTGGGCCTTCTTGTACTCCAGCCAGCAGCTGTGGAGCACCACTACAAGCCCTGGTAGCTGTCATGACCTTTCATTAAGAGGCCTCATGTTCTGAACACAGGTACGCTTTAGTTTAGGTAGACATTAAGATTTAGTTCTGAAATCTGAGGATACAATCCACAAGATAAAATCATAGTGTTTTCTTCTATTACAAAGATCCAGTATGATAACTCCTCCATATTAAACTACCTTTCCAGACATGCAGAAATTATGCTTGCAAGAACACAGAACAAAATTGCTCAGAACGTTTAAAACTCATATTTGAAAAGCAGTTCACAATATTCCATCTAAATTGCACAGAAGACCCCAGTGATCACTAGGAAATCTACCAGTCCAGTTTTTCCAACCCAAGCAGGTCCGAATATTATACTTAATGACTAAATATTAAAACAGTTTTTATTACTGTCCTTAATAGAGGATAATACCTGCTATCACCACTAATATTAATTATTGCACTTCAATTCATTTACAACTCAAAAACACAAGAAAAATGACAAAGCATAAAAATGTGGGAAAATTGGGGGGGGGGTTATTATTCTCAGATATTAAGATGCTACACCACAAGTTCTGTAAGGAATTCACTGAAATATTATTGAAAATAACAAAAGAATTCAACTCAGTGGTAACACATAAAATCAAATTACATGCACCATTGTTTTCCAATACACCATCAATATCCATAGAGAAAAAGTAATTAGAGCTATTTTAGGCAAAATGAAAGAGCACATATCATGAAACAAAGTCCTGATTTAAACATGCACACTCATTGCTTCTTGCAAACATCCACTTATGTGCATATCAGAATTCACAAGAAGAGAAGGGAAAGGCTCAGGACAAAAAACAAATATAAAGCAGAAAACCAGAGAATTGAACGCTCCCCCACCAGTGGAAGGCTAAGCTGCTAAAAAATCGTCCCGCCAGCAGAGGTTACAGGGAAACTTGTTTGCCTCAACCTGAACTTCGTGTGGAAAAAGAGTCATCTCTTCTGAGACTTCAAAACCCTGACACAAGTCTCAGATTGAAGTTTGGACTGCCGATGAAATAGGAAACACCAAAAGGAGGAATTAACAGCAATGCAGGGTTAATAATGCCTTGTGATGCCTGAAAGAAACAAATATTTCCCTATCTGAAGGAATGCACACTAAACCTAAGCCTTTGAAGATTTCCACATAAATAGCTTGAGCACAAATTCATAGAACAACATTTTAAATGCATGCAGAAACAAGTCATTATTAGCAAGAATCACAAGAAACAACCAAGGCCTTCCCTGGTGGTCCAGTCCCTGGTCAGGGAACCAAGATCCCACGTGCCGCAGGGCAGCTGAGCCTGTGAGCAGCAGAGGCAGCAGGCCACCACAGAGACCAACTCAGTCGAATAAGCAGAACAACCAGAGCACAGTGTGACGCTCAAGGTCTCTGAAGACGGAAGTAATCAGATACAGAACGCAAGGTAAACTCAAAGCTAAAAACAAAAGTTAACGTTTTTAAATGAGCACGAAAAAAGGAACTTTGTAAACAGAATAAAACAAAGCTTCTAGAAATGAAAGCTGAATATGAACTGAATAACTCCCTGAAGTGGGACACGTATGAGGTAGAGTACACAAGAAGGGTGGTTAAGATACGTAGGAAAGAGGAACAGATCTAATAAATAGTATATCTGACATGAGTTCCAAAATGAAAAAATAATATGAATGAAAAAATAATGGGAAGGGTCATTATTTTATGGGATATAACGGGGAAATTTCCATGACTGATGAAAAATACAAATTCTCAGATTCATAACACATCATCCTAGAATACTTGAGGAATAGAGTCATATATAGTCACAAAACTGTAAATCACAAAAGTCAAAACGAGCATCACTTTTATACGCTAACAACAGTCTATCAGAAAAATTAAGAAAACTACTGAATTTATAACTGCATCAAAAGAGTAAAATACTTAGGAATAAATTTAACCAAAGAGATGAAATATCTGTTCACTGAAAACTATAAAATACTGATTAAAGAAATTGAATAAAATACCAATAAATGGAAAGATAATCCATGCTAATGGACTGGGAGAATTAATATTACAAAACTTACAGTCTACTCAAAGGTAGCTACAGATTCCATGTAATCCCCATCAAAATTCCAAAAGCAATTTTCACAAAAATAGAAAAGCAATCCTTAAATTTGCGTGCTACCACAAAAGACTCCATAGTCAAAGCAATCCTGAGAAAGAAAAAAGCTAGAGGCATCACACTGATCATTTGAAACTCTACTATAAAGCTATAGTAATCAAAACAGCATAATACTAGCATAAAAATAGACATAGAGACCAATGAAACAGAATCAAGAACCCAGAAATAAATCCATACAATTGCAATCATTTAATTTATGGGGCCGGAGGTGGGGGGAAGCCAAGAATATACAATGGGGAAAGGATACTCGGTTCAACCAATGTTGCTGGGAAAATTGGATAACCACATGCATAATATCAAAATTGGACCCATATCTTACATCACTCACAAAAATTCACTTGCATGGATTAAATATTTAAGTATAAGACCTGATACCACAAAACTCCTAGAAGGAAAATGGAGGGAAAGCTCCTTGACTTGGTCTTGGCAATGATTTTTTTAAATCTGACACCAAAAGCACAAGTAACAAAGCAAAAATTAACAAATGGGGCTGCATCAAATTAAAAGCTTCTCAACCTAATGTCCATCAACAGATGAATAAATAAAGAAGATGTCATACCTATATATAATGGAATATTAATTAGCCATTAAAAATAATGAAATGCCATTTGCAGCAACATAGATAAACCTGGATATTATCAAACTAAGTGAAGTAAATCAGATAAAGACAAATATCATATGATATCACTGATACATAGAATCTTTAAAAGAAATTATACAAATGAACTTATTTACAAAACAAAATCAGATTCACAGATTTAGAGAACAAACATGATTACTAGTGGGGTAAGAGTCCAGAGAGGGGACAGATTGGGAATTTGGGATTGACATGTACATGGTGCTGTAATTACAATAAAATGCATTTCCATGGGGAAAAAACTAAAAAGTATCTGCAAAACAAAATACATAATCAACAAATGAAAAAACAACCTAAAGAATGGGAGAAGATATTTATAAATCATATATCAGGTAAGGGGTTAATATACAAAATGTATAAAGACCTCATACAACTCAATGGCAGGAAAAAAATTTTCAATTTGAAAACAGGCAAAGGAACTGAATAGATCTTTTTCCAAACAAGACATACAAATGTCAACAGGTATATGACAAGGTGCTCAACGTCACAAAACATCAGAGAAATGCACGTCAAACTCACAATGAGATATTACTCAACATCTGGAGTAGGTTGCCACTTCCTTCTCCAGGGGATCTTCCCAACCGAGGGGTCAAACCCAGGTCTCTGGGTTACAGGCAGATTCCTTACCACTGAGCCACCAGCAAGGCCCTCTATTAGAGTAGCTATAGTCAAAAAGACACGAGGTAAGTGTCAGCAAGGACATGGAGAAGAGGAATCCTTGTGCACTCTTCGTGGGAACATAAATCGGTACAGCCACTTTGAAAAACAATATAGAGGTTTTTCAAGAAATTGAAAGTAGAACTACAAATGATCTAGCAATTCCGCCTCTGGGTATATATCCAAAGGAAAGGAAATCAGGGTCTAGAAGAAGTATAAGAACCCCCATGGTCACTGTAGCTGATTCATAATACGCAAGATATAAAAACAACCTAAGTGTCATCAGTGAATGAATGGATAAAGATGTGGGTAAATATATATAATATAAATAATATAAATATACAATAAATATGCATTTAAACATATTTATATAATTATATATTGTTACATATACATTATATAATATATATTATACATATAATATATTATAATTAAATTTATTATATAATTATATTATATTATTATTATATAATATATTATATTATAATTACATTATATTGTATAATATATTATTATATTATTTATATTTATATATTATATTATATTATATTATATTATATTATATTATTATAATTATGTTCTTATAATATAGTATATAATATAGTATATTATATAATAGTATATACTATTATATATTTTATTGTATAATACCTTATTATATATTATAATATAGACAATATATTATATATTATATTATTATCATAAATTATAATATATATTATCAGATCAGATCAGTAGCTCAGTCATGTCCGACTCTTTGTGACCCCATGAATCGCAGCACGCCAGGCCTCCCTGTCCATCACCAACTCCCGGAGTTCACTCAGACTCATGTCCATCGAGTCAGTGATGCCATCCAGCCATCTCATCCTCTGTCGCCCCCTTCTCCTCCTGCCCCAATCCCTCCCAGCATCAGAGTCTTTTCCAATGAGTCAACTCTTCACATGAGGTGGCCAAAGTACTGGAGTTTCAGCTTTAGCATCATTCCTTCCAAAGAAATCCCAGGGCTGATCTCCTTCAGAATGCATTGGTTGGATCTCCTTGCAGTCCAAGGGACTCTCAAGAGTCTTCTCCAACACCACAGTTCAAAAGCATCAATTCTTCGGTGCTCAGCCTTCTTCACAGTCCAACTCTCACATCCATACATGACCACAGGAAAAACCATAGCCTTGACTAGACAGAACCTTTATGGGCAAAGTAATGTCTCTGCTTTTGAATATGCTATCTAGGTTGGTCATAACTTTGCTTCCAAGGAGTAAGAGTCTTTTAATTTCATGGCTGCAGTCACCATCTGCAGTGATTTTGGAGCTCCCAAAAATAAAGTCTGTCACTGTTTCCACTGTTTCCCCATCTATTTTCCATGAAGTAATAGGACCAGATGCCATGATCTTCGTTTTCTGAATGTTGAGCTTTAAGCCAACTTTTTCACTCTCCATTTTTACCTTCATCAAGAGGCTTTTGAGTTCCTCTTCACTTTCTGCCATAAGGGTGGTGTCATTTGCATATCTGAGGTGATTGCTATTTCTCCCGGCAATCTTGATTCCAGCTTGTGCTTCTTCCAGTCCAGTATTTCTCATGATGTACTCTGCATATAAGTTAAATAAACAGGGTGATAATATACAGCCTTGACGTACTCCTTTTCCTATTTGGAACCAGTCTGTTGTTCCATGTCCAGTTCTAACTGTTGCTTCCTGACCTACATACAGATTTCTCAAGAGGCAGGTCAGGTGGTCTGGTATTCCCATCTCTTTCAGAATTTTCCACAGTTTATTGTGATCCACACAGTCAAAGGCTTTGGCATAGTCAATGAAGAAGAAATAGATGTTTTTCTGGAACTCTCTTGCTTTTTCCATGATCCAGCGGATGTTGGCAATTTGATCTCTGGTTCCTCTGCCTTTTCTAAAACCAGCTTGAACATGTGGAAGTTCATGGTTCACATATTGCTGAAGCCTGGCTTGAGAATTTTAAGCATTACTTTACCAGCGTGTGAGATGAGTGCAATTGTGCAGTAGTTTGAGCATTCTTTGGCATTGCCTTTCTTTGGGATTGGAATGAAAACTGACCTTTTCCAGTCCTGTGACCACTGCTGAGTTTTCCAAATTTGCTGGCATATTGAATGCAGCACTTTCACAGCATCATCTTTCAGGATTTGGAATAGCTCAACTGGAATTGTATCACCTCCACTGGCTTTGTTCGTAGTGATGGTTTCTAAGGCCCACTTGACTTCACATTCCAGGATGTCTATTATATTATTATTTATTATATATATGTATTAATATAGTATTATATATATAATATATAATATAATTATATGATTATAATATAATATATATGTAATGTGTATATATGAATTTTTCCATATGTATATATATTATATATACATATATTTTTATATATTTATAAATAATACATATATATTATTATTATTATTATTTACTGACTGAGCCACCAGGGCATAAGTCAATTATATTTCTACAAAGGTGGGAAAAATACTCATCTCAAGCACACAACAAGTATACATATAGTTTTTATCATGTAGACTAGTTTAATATACTAAAACAAAATCCAAAGCAGGTATATTCAAAGCCATCAGCATTCTAGAAACAAAGCACATTCTATATGAAATGAAACCATTTGATGAATTGAATCAATATTAAAGTACTATAATTGTGTGGACAACGTTACTAACATCCTTATCTTGCTGTGTGGAAAGAGAGTCCGCGTGGGTGCACTGTTGGAAAACAAGAACGCCATGTGGTCCCCAAACATCACCGCACTCGCGTTTCTCTCTGTGAGGAGATCCATGAGACCGCGAGCACCCTGTGTAGACTCAGAGACCAGATGAACAGCAAAGGATTTGAGGTCCAGCTTTCTTTTTCTAGCTTTTGGCGGTGGAATGAAAACTCACTGTCTGTGGTGTCCTCTGAGCCTAACACCCCAGCAACTGGACCTTCAAGTCTCTCAGGAACAGTCAGTGTCATGTGTTAACAAAGCTCTGATGAGTTGTGGATAAAGGCATAGGCTTCACCTGCTGCCGCTGAATAATCTGGACACCAAGTAAAGTGTGTCCATGCGTATGTGTGTATGTGTGTGTGTGTGTCTTGGTGACTTTTTAATAGCTCCCACTGAAAATTCATCACCAGGGGCGTGCTCAGGCACTTGACTCCCCTTCCTCATCCAGTAATATTCCCTCCCCAGTTCTTATATGAGGCCAGACGTCAAGGGAGTTGTGCATACATAAGACACAGTGAAAGAACCTGAAGATGTGAGCCTTTGAATCTGCCCTTTCTCTCCTGAAAGGGGAGAAAAGACGCTAAGATATTTAGTCTCCAAAGGGCTTTACCTTCAGAAACAAAATTTTCAAGAATTAATGTCACCAGCATTTTGTTCTGCACTTGACCCAATGGCATACACTTCAGACTTGGAGTTTCAGGATCAAAGGAATTAGGTAAAGACATTTAACTTCTAGCTAAGGTTAAAGATTATGCATAGAGAAATTGAGATGTCATGACTGACTTTGTAAAAATAGTTTGATGTTAATGCTTCTCAGTTCTATGAAATACTTCAGAGCTAAGATGGTCATCTCAGTGACAGCAAAGGTCCATAATACTTCTCAGTTCTATGAAATACTTCAGAGCTAAGATGGTCATCTCAGTGACAGCAAAGGTCCATAATACTTCTCAGTTCTATGAAATGCTTCAGAGCTAAGATGGTCATCTCAGTGACAGCAAAGGTCCATAATACTCCTCAGTTCTATGAAATGCTTCAGAGCTAAGATGGTCATCTCAGTGACAACAAAGGTCCATAATACTCCTCAGTTCTATGAAATACTTCAGAGCTAAGATGGTCATCTCAGTGACAGCAAAGGTCCATAAGTCTGTTCTCCATGTCTGTGTCTCCACTGCTACCCTGAAAAATGGGTTTATTAGTACCGTCTTTCTAGATTACATATATATATATATGCATTAATATAGGGTATTTGTTTTTCTGTGATTCACTTCACTCCGTATAAGAGGCTCTAGGTTCATGCATCTCATTAGTACTGACTCAAATGCATTTCTTTTTATGGCTGAATAATATTCCATTGTATATTTGTACATAGCTTCTTTATCCATTTATCTGTTGACAGACATCTAGGTTGCTTCTATGTACTAGTTACTGTAAATAGTGCTGCAATGGACATTGGGGTGCATGTGCATTTTTCAGCCATGGTTTACTCAGGTAATCAGTGCAGTAGTGGGATTGTTGGGTCATATGGTAGTTTCATTCCTAGTTTTTAAAAGAAATCTCCACACTGTCTCCTATAGTGGCTGTATCACTTTACATTCCCACCAGCAGTGCAAGAGGGTTCCTTTTTCTCCACTCCCTCTCCAGCATTCATTGTTTGCAGATTGTTTGATGATGGCCATTCTGGCCAATGTGAAGTGATATCTCATTGTAGTTTTGATTTGCATTTCTCTAATAATGACAATTTTGAGCATCTTTGCATGTGTTTACTAGCCATCAGATGTCTTCTTCAGAGAAGGCAATGGCACCCCACTCCAGTGCTCTTGCCTGGAAAATCCCATGGATGGAGGAGCCTGGTGGGCTGCAGTCCATGGGGTCGCTAGGAGTTGGACAGGACTGAGCAACTTCACTTTCACTTTTCACTTTCATACATTGGAGAAGGAAATGGCAACCCACTCCAGTGTTCTTGCCTGGAGAATCCCAGGGACAGGGGAGCCTGGTGGGCTGCCGTCTATGGGGTTGCACAGAGATGGACACGACTGAAGTGACTTAGCAGAATGAAAAATTAATTGGTGTGAAATTAAAAATGATAACAATATTTTAAAACAAAAACATATTAAATAAAATTAGATGTAAATTAAAAGTCTCTACTTAACACAAATACTTTTTCTTTTCAAAAATAGTTTTATGGGAAAACAATTGACTGAATGATTTCTCATATGATAATTTGATTGAATCACCAAACAGATTGCAATCTTAAAAATTTGGACAATTCAACACGTTGCAAACACTGCAGCAACCTGAGGAATACCTGAATTGCATTCATAGAAGAAAACAAAATGAATAGCTGAGCACTGCCATATGAAGTAGACTTCAGAATACAGACAGAAACAGGATGAGTCCATGGAGCTGGGAAACGGCACCAGGGTGAAAGAATTTATTTTCCTCGGCCTGACCCAGAATCAAGAACTGAGCTTGGTCTTATTTCTCTTCCTCCTTTTGGTGTACATCACCACTCTGCTGGGAAACCTCCTCATCATGGTCACGGTGACCTGGGACTCTTGCCTTCACATCCCCATGTACTTTTTGCTCCGGAATTTATCTGTTGCTGACATCTGCTTTTCCTCCATCACCACCCCTAAGGTCCTGGCAGACCTTCTGGTCCAGAGAAAGGCCATCTCCTTCAATGGCTGCTTCACCCAGATGTTTTTCTTCCATCTTATTGGAGGGGTGGATGTATTTTCTTTGTCGCTGATGGCACTGGATCGGTACGTGGCCATCACTAAGCCCCTGCACTACGTGACCATCATGAGTCGGGGGCGTTGCATTGGGTTGATAGTGGCCTCCTGGGCAGGGGGCTTCGTCCACTCCATTGTGCAGATCTCCCTGTTACTCCCCCTCCCCTTCTGTGGACCCAATGTCCTGGACACTTTCTACTGCGACGTCCCCCAGGTCCTCACACTCGCCTGCACAGACACTGCTGTCCTTGAGCTCCTGATGATTTCCAACAGCGGACTGCTCACCACCCTGTGGTTCGTCTTCCTCCTTGTATCGTATATGGTCATATTATTATTAATAAAGTCTCAGGCTGGGGAGGGCAGGGGGAAAGCCATCTCCACCTGCACTGCCCACATCACGGTGGTCACCCTGCACTTCGTGCCCTGCATCTACGTCTACGCCCGGCCCTTCTCCACCCTCCCCATGGACAGAGCTGTCTCCATCAACCTCACTGTCATCATTCCTGTCCTGAACCCCCTGATCTACACCCTGAGGAACCAGGAGATGAAGGCAGCCATGAAAAGACTAAGGAGAAGATTCATGCTGTTTGAAAAGGGATAGTCTCCTTATAGGCAGTGGGCCAAGATGCAAGTATACAACTGAGGTATTTTTTAAATATTAGCTGTCATACACTGGGGCTCAACCATACATAGACAATTCACTATACCAGAATGCACAGATACAAAGGACCCAGCACATCAGTATCGAACAGGAACATCAGCAGGAATCCAGATACACAGAAGAAAGAACATATCCCTGGAGTGCAGCTGACAGCAAGCCAGGCACAAATGTGAACTGTAATGGACGTGGGGGTCCGGGAGAAGGATAGCACTGCAAGGTCCAGGCAGGGAGAAGGCCACGGGGACCCTGTCTCAACAGAGCAGGGACCCAGCAGCTGGGCCCAGCTCAACAACAGTTACCCTATAACTGTTTCCTAATCCCTGGGCCGGGAAGATCCCCTGGAGAAGGCAGTGGCCACCCGCTCCACTATTATTGCCTGGGAAATCTCATGGACAGAGGAGCCTAGCGAGCTACAGTCCATGGGGTCCCTAAAGGGTAGGACATGACTTAGTGACTAAGCAACAACAGCACCAAACACTGTAAATCTTCTCTGTCGTTTCTCTTTTGTCAGCCACTTTGGGTCTTCTTTTTAGTCAGTTCATCTGTAAAATACACCAGCAGAGCCCACCACAATCATTCGGTATATGTAAAGAGTCTCAGTTTTTAAGGATTTCCATTGCTTTTCACTTCTCATGACTTTGTCAGACTTGCATGTGACCTGGGTCTTACACTGTTTGATTTTGTAAAGTCCCCATATGTAATGATAAGCCATGGCAGCATCCGCAGCTACCTGCCCTGCTGTTTACATCACTTTCTCAGAAGTAAATTGTTCGACTGGTTGAAAAAAGAAAAAGCCATACCAACTCAACAAATACTTTTATTTTTCCCTGTGTGTACTTCTCATTCCCCTTACCACTGTGCATTTTGTTTCTTTCTAATATTTTTATTGAAATATAGTTGATTCACAATGCTCTGTTAGTATCTGCTGTGCAGCAAAGTGACCAGTTGCACATATACATGTATACACTCTTTTGTAGATTCTATTCCTGTACAGGTCATTACAGCATATTGAATAGTCTCCTGTGCTTTTCAGTGGGGTTTATATCTATTCTATATACATATTAGTTATCTATTCTCTAGATAGAATATATCTATTCTGTATATACATATCTATTCTATATATAGCATATGTCAAGTCCAGTCTTCCAATTTTTCCCTCCCCACAAATTTGCTTTCTACATCTGTGACTTAACTTCTATTTTGTAAATACATTGATTTGTACCATTTCTTTTGATTTCACATATAAGCAATAGATGGGGAAACAGTGGAAACAGTGTCAGACTTTATTTTGGGGGGCTCCAAAATCATTGCAGATGGTGATTGCAGCAATGAAATTAAAAGTTGCTTGCTCCTTGGAAGGAAAGCTATGACCAACCTAGACAGCATATTAAAAAGCAGAGACATTAGTTTGCTAACAAAGGTCCATCTAGTCAAGGCTATGGTTTTTCCAGTAGTCATGTATGGGTGTGAGAGTTGGACTATAAAGAAAGCTGAGTGCAGAAGAACTGATGCTTTTGAACTGTGGTGTTGGAGAAGACACTTGAGAGTCCCTTGGAGTGCAAGGAGATCCAACCAGTCCATCCTAAAGGAAATCAGTCCTGAATATTCATTGGAAGGACTGATGCTGAAGCTGAAACTCCAACACTTTGGCCACCTGATGAGAACTGACTCATTGGAAAAGACCCTGATGGTGGAAAAGATTGAAGGCGGGAGGAGAAAGGGACAACACAGGATGAGATGGTTGGATGGCATCACCTACTCAATGGACGTGAGTCTGAGTGAACTCCGGGAGTTGGTGATGGACAGGGAGGCCTGGCGTGTTGCAATCCATGGGGTCACAAAGAGTCAGACATGACTAAGTGAAGTGAACTGAACTCATAAGCAATATTTGTCTTTCTCTGACTTTCTCAGTGTCACAATCTCCAGGTCCATCTGTGTCCCTGCACATGGCGTTATTTCATTCTGTTCTATGGCCGAGGAACACCCTGCTGCATACATGCACGTCTTCTTCATCCGTTCTTCTGCCGATGAACACTCAGGTTGTTTCCACACCCCACTATTGTAAAGAGTGCTGCAATGATCACTGGGGTGCACCTATCCTTTCCAGCTATGATTTTCTCTGAATATATGCCAGGAGTGGGATTACTGAACCATATGGTAGCTCTATTTTTAGTTTTTTAAGGATCTCCATACTGTTCTCCATATCCCTTTTCTCTACACCCTCTCCAGCATTTACTCTTTCTAGGGCTTTTTGATGATGGCCAGTCTAACCAGTGTGAGGTGGTACCACATTGTACTTTTGATTTGCATTTCCCTAATAATAATGATGTCAAGCATGTTTTCATGTACCTTGAAATGAGAATATTCTCTCACATTATACACAGAAATAATTTCAAAATGAGTTAAAGACCTAAATGCAAGACTAGCTGCTATAAAACTCCAATAGGAAACACAAGCAGAACACTCTGACATAAATCATAGCAAGATCTTTTTGATCCTACCTCTAAAAGTAATGAAAAGAAAAACAAAAATAAGCTAATGGGACCTAACCACGTGCATTTAGGCTGGTGCACAACTAGAGAGCTTGCACACTGGAGCTGTGCACCAGAATGGAGACCCAATACAGTCAAAAAATAAGCGATAATTTTTTAAAGAATGTGGCCCTGGGATTTCTTTGGAAGGAATGATGCTAAAGCTGAAACTCCAGTACTTTGGCCACCTCATGTGAAGAGTTGACTCATTGGAAAAGACTCTGATGCTGGGAGGGATTGGGGGCAGGAGGAGAAGGGGATGACAGAGGATGAGATGGCTGGATGGCATCACTCACTCAATGAGTTTGAGTGAACTCCGGGAGTTGGTGATGGACAGGGAGGCCTGGCGTGCTATGATTCATCGGGTCGCAAAGAGTCGGACACGACTGAGGGACTGAACTGAACTGAACTGAACTGAATGTAAATAAGACACTAAAAAGATAACAAAAGAAAAAAGTAGATTTGTAAAAAGAATGAAACAGAACTCTCAGACATGAAGGCTATAAAACTGAATAACTACCTGAAACTGCTGAAGAAGAGATCTTTGTGCCCTGTTGGTGGAAATACAAACTGACTCAGCCACTATGGAAAGTGGTACAAACATTCTTCAGGAAATTGAAAGGTAGAACTACAAATAACCTAGCAATTCTACCTCTGGCTATACGTCCAAAGGAAAAGAAATCAGGATCTAGAAGAGGTATCAGAAATCCCATGGTCATGGTAGCATTCTTCATAACATCCACGATATGGAAATAATCTAAGTGTTCATCAACAGATGAACAGATAAAAGTGTGGGTAAATACATATATAATCAGCCATTTAAAAAAAAAAAAAAGGAAATCCTGCCATTTACAATAATATGGATGGACCTTGTAAAATAAGTCCTAATGAAATACATCAGCCAGAGAAAGACAAAGACTGTGTGATCTCATTTATATGCGGAATCTAAAAACCTAAATTTAAACAGAGCTGGTTTCCAGGTGTGGGGAGGGTGAAAGAAATGAGGAGATGTTGACCAATATGCATAAAGCATAGTGTTAGTCCCTCAGTCGTGTCTGACTCTTTGGGACCCATGGACTGTAGCCTGCCAGGCGCCACCATCCATGGAATTCTCCAGACAAGAATACTGGAGTGGATAACCATTCCCTTCTCCAGGGGATCTTCCCAAATTGGGGATTGAACCCAGGTCTCCTGCATTGCAGACAGATTCTTTACCATCTGAGCCACCAGGCAAGCCCCAATGGGCATAAGCTTCCTATTAAAATATAATAAAGTTTGAGAGATCTAATACCCAGTGAGGTGATTCTATTCACAATATTGTATTATTTGCTTCAAAGTTTCTAAAGGAGTACATCATAACTGTTGTTGTTGTTGTTGAGTCACTAAGTCATGTCTGACTCTTTTGTGACCCCATGGACTGTAGCCTGTCAGACTCCTCCGTCCATGTGTTTCTCTAGGCAGGAGTACTGGAGTGGGTTGCCATTTCCTTCTCCAGGGGATCTTCCAGACCCAGATATTGAACCTGCAACTCTTGCACTGGCAGACAGATTCTTTACCACCCAGCCACCAAGAAAGCCCACAGCTTAAATGATCTCACCTCAATAAAGAATTGGTATATATGTGAGATGATGGAGTTTTTAGTTAATACTACTAAGATAACCATTTTGCAATATTCCATAGGAACCTGGAATGTCAGGTCCATGAATCAAGGCAAATTGGAAGTGGTCAAACAAGAGATGGCAAGAGTGAATGTAGACATTCTAGAAATCAGCAAACTAAAATGGACTGGAATGGGTGAATTTAACTTAGATGACCATTATATTTACTACTGCAGGCAGGAATCCCTCAGAAGAAATGGAGTAACCATCATGGTCAAAAGAGTCCGAAATGCAGTACTTGGATGCAATCTCAAAAACGACAGAATAATTTCTGTTCATTTCCAAGGCAAACCATTCAATATCACAGTAATCCAAGTCTATGCCCCAACCAGTAACGCTGAAGAAGCTGAAGTTGAACGGTTCTATGAAGACCTACAAGACCTTTTAGAACACCCAAAAAGATGTCCTTTTCATTATGGGAGACTGGAATGCAAAAGTAGGAAGTCAAGAAACACCTGGAGTAACAGGCAAATTTGGCCTTGGAATATGGAATGAAGCAGGGCAAAAACTAATAGAGTTTTGCCAAGAAAATGCACTGGTCATAGCAAACACCCCTCTTCCAACAACACAAGAGAAGACTCTACACATGGACATCACCAGATGGTCAACACCAAAATCAGATTGATTATATTCTTTGCAGCCAAAAATGGAGAAGCTCTATACAGTCAACAAAAACAAGTCCAGGAGCTGACTGTGGCTCAGACCATGAACTCCTTATTGCCAAATTCAGACTTAAATTGAAGAAAGTAGGGAAAACCACTAGACCATTCAGGTATGACCTAAATCAAATCCCTTATGATTATACAGTGGAAGTGAGAAATAGATTTAAGGACCTAGATCTGATAGATAGAGTGCCTGATGAACTATGGAATGAGGTTCGTGACATTGTACAGGAGACAGGGATCAAGACCATCCCCATGGAAAAGAAATGCAAAAAAGCAAAATGACTGTCTGGGGAGGCCTTACAAATAGCTGTGAAAAGAAGAGAAGTGAAAAGCAAAGGAGAAAAGGAAAGATATAAGCATCTGAATGCAGAGTTCCAAAGAATAGCAAGAAGAGATAAGAAAGCCTTCCTCAGCGATCAGTGCAAAGAAATAGAGGAAAACAACAGAATGGGAAAGACTAGAGATCTCTTCAAGAAAATTAGAGATTCCAAGGGGACATTTCATGCAAAGATGGGCTTGATAAAGGACAGAAATGGTATGGACCTAACAGAAGTAGAAGATATTAAGAAGAGGTGGCAAGAATACACAGAAGAACTGTACAAAAAAGATCTTCACGACCCAGATAATCACGATGGTGTGATCACTCATCTAGAGCCAGACATCCTGGAATGTGAAGTCAAGTGGACCTTAGAAAGCATCACTACAAACAAAGCTAGTGGAAGTGATGGAATTCCAGTTGAGTTATTTCAAACCCTGAAAGATGATGCTGTGAAAGTGCTGCACTCAATATGCCAACAAATTTGGAAAACTCAACAGTGGCCACAGGACTGGAAAAGGTCAGTTTTCATTCCAATCCCAAAGAAAGGCAATGCCAAAGAATGCTCAAACTACTGCACAATTGCACTCATCTCACATGCTAGTAAAGTAATGCTCAAAATTCTCCAAGCCAGGCTTTAGCAATATGTGAACCGTGAACTTCTGGATGTTCAACCTGGATTTAGAAAAGGCAGAGGAATCAGAGATCAAATTGCTAACATCTTCTGGATCATGGAAAAAGCAAGAGAGTTCCAGAAAAACATCTATTTCTGCTTTATTGACTATGCCAAAGCCTTTGACTGTGTGGATCACAATAAACTGTGGAAAATTCTGAAAGAGATGGGAATATCAGACTACTTGACCTGCCTCTTGAGAAATCTGTGTGCAGGTCAGGAAGCAACAGTTAGAACTGGACATGGAACAACAGACTGGTTCCAAATAGGAAAAGGAGTACATCAAGGCTGTATATTATCCCCCTGCTTATTTAACTTCTATGCAGAGTACATCATGAGAAACCCTGCACTGGAAGAAGCACAAGCTGGAATCAAGATTGCCGGGAGAAATATCAATAACCTCAGATATGCAGATGACACCACCCTTATGGCAGAAAGGGAAGAGGAACTCAAAAGCCTCTTGATTAAAGTGAAAGTGGAGAGTGAAAAAGTTGGCTTAAAGCTCAACATTCAGAAAATGCAGATCATGGCATCTGGTCCCATCACTTCATGGGAAATAGATGGGGAAACAGTGGAAATAGTGACAGACTTTATTTTGGGGGGCTCCAAAATCACTGCAGATGGTGACTGCAGCCATGAAATTAAAAGACGCTTACTCCTTGGAAGCAAAGTTATGACCAACCTAGATAGCATATTCAAAAGCAGAGACATTACTTTGCCAACAAAGGTCCATCTAGTCAAGGCTATGGTTTTTCCTGTGGTCATGTATGGATATGAGAGTTGGACTGTGTAGAAGGCTGAGCGCCAAAGAATTGATGCTTTTGAACTGTGGTGTTGGAGAAGACTCTTGAGAGTCCCTGGGACTGCAAGGAGATCCAACCAGTCCATCCTAGAGGAGATCAGTCCTGGGTGTTCGTTGGAAGGACTGATGCTAAAGCTGAAGCTCCAATACTTTGGCCACCTCATGCGAAGAGTTGATTCATTGGAAAAGAGGGATTGGGGGGCAGAAGGAGAAGGGGACAACAGAGGATGAGATGGCTGGATGGCATCACTGACTCGATGGATGTGAGTCTGAGTGAACTCCGGGAGTTGGTGATGGACAGGGAGGCCCGGCATGCTGCGATTCATGGGGTCGGGAAGAGTCGGACATGACTGAGCAAGTGAACTGAACTGAACCATTTTGCAGTGTATAAATGTGTCGATCAACACCTTGTATGTGCCTTAAACACACACAACTCATGTGTCTGTTCGTTGTTGTTTTGTTCAGTTGCTCAGTCGTGTCCGACTCTTTGCAACCCATGGACTGCAGCATACCATGCTTCCCTGTCCTTCACAATCTCCTGGAGTTTCCTCAAGCTCATGTCCATTGAGTCTGTGATGCTATCCAACTATCTCATCCTCTGTTGTTCCATTCTCCTCCTGCTTTCAACCCTTCCCAGCATCAGTGTCTTTTCCAATGAGTCAGCTTTTCGCATAAGGTGTCCACAGTATCCTCTGCTAGCATCTTCTCCTTTGCCTTCAATCTTTCCCACCATCAGGGTCTTTTCCAGTGAGTCGGCTCTTTGCATCAGGTGGCCAAAGTATTACAGCTTCAGCTTCAGCCTCAGTCCTTCCGATGAATATTCACGGTTCATTTCCTCTAGGATTAACCGGTTTGACCTCCTTGCTGTCCAAGGGACTCTCAAGAGTCTTCTCCAGCACCACAGTTTGAAGATATCAATTCTTTATGTCTCAGAAAACATGGGGAAAAATACCCATCTCAAACACACAACTTGTATCCGGCAGTTTTTATCTTTGTAGATTAATATACTAAATGTACATATATCATATGTAGTTAATATACTAAAACAAAATAAAAAAGCAGGTAAATCCAAACCCATCAGCATTCTGTAAACAAAGTATGTTCTATATGAGATGAAACCATTTAATACATTGAATTAATCCTAAATTACTATAGTTGTGATGGACAGCTTTACTAAGGTACTTATCTTGCTGTATGGAAATGAGAGATTCCACGTGAGTAATTTTGGAAAAAAAGAAAATTGTGTGTCCCCAAACACTATCTAAGTCATGTTTGTCTCCCTGAGGAGACTCATGAGACTATAACCATTCTGAGTAGACTCAGAAACTGGACTACTAGCCAAGGATTTGCAATCCAGTTCACTTTTCCTAGTTTTTTGGCAATATAATTAAAACTCGCTTGTCTATGGTGTCCTCTGAGCCTTGCACCCCAGCAAAATTGCACCTTTAAGTCTCTTGGGAACAGCAGCTGGCATGTATTATGGATAAAGGCCTGGGTTTCATCTACTGTATTATGTGTTTCTTGGTGACTTTTTAATAAATCCCATTGAAAATTCATCACCAACACCACAATCAGGCACTGACTTCCCCTTTCTTGTCCAGTAATATTCCCTTTTCCATTCTTACATGAGGATATAGGCTGAGGCATTTATGGGTAAGATACAGTGAAAGGACCTTGAAGATGTGATTCTTTTTTTTTTCAGATGTGATTCTTTGAAACTGCCCTTTCTCTCCTGAAAGTGGAGAAATATGTTTAGTTTCCAAAGAGCTTTGCCTTCAGAAACAAAATTTTCAAGAACTAATATCACCATGTTTTGATCTGCATTTGACCCAATGGCATACAATTCACACTTGGAGTTTCAGGATCAAAGGAATTAGGTAAAGTCATTCAACTTCTAGCTATGATTAAGGTCATGCATAGTGAAACTGAGATGTTGCTATTGGTTTTGTAAAAACAGTTTGACTTTAATGTTTCTCAGTTATATTAAATATTTCAGTGCCAAGACCGTCTTCTCAGTGACAGAGACGACAAAGGTGGGTCTTAACCGTTGGGAAGAGGGATGTTGTGCTAAGTGGAGTGGGGAAATGGGGTCCATTCTTTGTGATCTTCAGAACTCCTTTCTACCTACAGTTTATCTTCAGACAGATTTTATCAAACACTTCTGTTATACAAAATTAGACTAGGTATGATTAAAGGGTTTTTAAAAAGATATTTTTTGTTTGTTTCTTCCCATCCTATTTCCATCTCTACCTTCCCTTCAACCAGATATAAACTCATAATATACTCCATATGAGAACTAAGAATAACATTAATACTTACTAAGTGATCCGTGTAAAATTAAATACTTTTAATATTTCTTCACTTATAGTAAGCTCAAAAAATAGTAGTTTTTTATGGCAATAGAAATGAGAGCAGGGATTACCTCTTGGGTAAAATCAGGGGGTGGCAGAAACAGTGCACCAGGAAACACTCTTGTGCAATGAAAATATTTACTATTTTGACTGTAATGATTATCTGGACCTATATTCTTGTCAAAACTCATTAAAATCTGAGCATTATGTTCTATATAAATTTTACCTTAATTGAAGAACCAGGAGGTCTTCCCTCTCCATGAGTTGCACTCACTGATTAAAACTGTAAAGGTTCTTTTAAAAGAAATTTTAAAAACCATTAAAAACTATTTTGGCCTTAAAAAAAGTAGCTTTTATTACTGCTGGAAATTAAGACATCACTTATCATATGTCCTATTCCACCCAATTTTGCTTCTTCTCTTTTCATAACACATGTCACATTTCATCATGTGTTACATTCATCAATTTATACAACTCATTTATTTCATTAGGCTGTAAGCCTGATGAAATGGTTCAATTTATCTATATGCATTTGAAGACTGCAATAAATGGTCACTTGCTGAGTATAAGAAGGAACAAATGATAATGACAAGATCTCTTAAGAATGGTTGATGTTGTTATTCAGTGGCTCAGTCGTGACTGACACTTTGCAACCCCATGGACTGCAGCACATCAGGCGCCTATGTTCTCCACTATCTCCCGGAGTTTGCTCTAATTCCTGTCTGTTAAGTCAACCATGTTCTCTAACCATCTCATCCTCTGCTGCCACCTTCTCCTTTGCCTTCAATCTTTCCCACCATCAGGGTCTTTTCCAGTGAGTCGGCTCTTTGCATCAGGTGGCCAAAGTATTACAGCTTCAGCTTCAGCATCAGTCCTTCAAATGAATATTCACAGTTGATTTCCTTTAGGATTGACTGATTTGATCTCCTTGCAGTCCAAGGGACTCTCAAGAGTCTTCTCCAGCGCCACAATTTGAAAGCATCAATTCTTCGACACTCAGCCTTCTTTGCAGTCAACTTTCACATCATACATGACTACTGGAATAACCATAGATTTGACTATATGGACTTTGATGTCTCTGCTGTTACACAAATTGTCTTAGTTTGTCATAGTTTTCCTTCCTAGGAGCAACAGTCTTTAGTAAAAAAAACTGGGCATTAATCTGATGATACTGGTGTCTCTCCCTGCTGTGATCCTTCCACTCTTAATCTTTGATCCACAGAAGGAAAGAGGCAGAGGATAGCATGCCTGATATAGTCTGGACCACCTCTCACAAGTGGGCCACTATTTTTATTATCTCCCCCAGACTCAAACAAAGCTCACATTAGTTATACGAGATGAATATGTTCTAGAGCTTTGCTGTATAAGACCATGGTCACAGTTAATAACACTGTATTGTGCACTTGAAATTTTTGTTAAGAGGGTAGTTCTTATGCTTGAATTTTTATGAAAATTTTAAAAATTATGGTATCATTTCAGATTTGGATTTACACACTATTTCAATGTTTTCTGATACCAAATTTTAAATATTTTTACAGAATTATTAAACAAATTATCCCATAGTATAAAGTAATCACAATGACAAGTTACCACCACAAAATTATGGGGTGCAATTTTAAGAAATTCAGCATAAAACAGCCAAGGCAAAGGAAACTGGCTCATGCACAGCAACACTGTAATCAGAAACAGATATCTATTTTTAGCAAATCAACAGAATATTGCTAATAAAAATATTAAACTTGTAGACTACAAGTCTACAAAGGCTGGAGCTATGTCTTACTTATCTTCAGATACATAGGTATGGTTTGAATATAAGAAATGCTTCAGACAACTCCTGACATCAAAATTTGTGAGAAATTACAAATAATAATATTCTAAAAACAAATAAAATAGGCTGTATATATAAATGTCACTAACTCAACACAAACTTTTATTCTTTCCAAAAATAGTTTTATAGGAAAAGAATTATTGAATGATTTTTCAGGTGATGATTTCGTTGCACCGCCATACTGATGATAATATTAAAAACCTGGACAATTCAATAATTCAACACATTTCAAACACTGCAGCCAGATGAAGAACACCTAAATTATATTGATAGTGTGTAAGAGGAAAACAAAATTAGTAGCTGAGCACTTTCATGGGAAATAGCGTCTAAGAGAACAGAGGAAAAGAGGATGAGTCCATGGAGCTGGGAAACGGCACCAGGGTGAAAGAATTTATTTTCCTCGGCCTGACCCAGAATCAAGAACTGAGCTTGGTCTTATTTCTCTTCCTCCTTTTGGTGTACATCACCACTCTGCTGGGAAACCTCCTCATCATGGTCACGGTGACCCGGGACTCTCGCCTTCACACCCCCATGTACTTTTTGCTCCGGAATTTGTCTGTTGCCGACATCTGCTTTTCTTCCATCACAGCCCCCAAGGTCCTAGCGGACCTTCTGGTCCAGAGAAAGGCCATCTCCTTCAACGGCTGCTTCACCCAGATGTTTTTCTTCCATCTTATTGGAGGGGTGGATGTAGCTTCTTTGTCAGTGATGGCCTTTGACCGCTACGTGGCCATCACTAAGCCCCTGCACTACGTGACCATCATGAGTCGGGGGCGGTGCACTGCCCTCATCGTGGCCTCCTGGGCAGGGGGCTTTGTCCACTCCATCGTGCAGATCTCCCTGTTGCTCCCACTCCCCTTCTGTGGACCCAACGTCCTGGACACTTTCTACTGCGACGTCCCCCAGGTCCTCACACTCGCCTGCACTGACATCTTTATCCTTGAGCTCCTGATGATTTCCAACAGCGGACTGCTCACCACCCTGTGGTTCGTCTTCCTCCTTGTATCGTATATGGTCATATTATTATTAATAAGGTCTCAGGCTGGGGAGGGCAGGGGGAAAGCCATCTCCACCTGCACTGCCCACATCACGGTGGTCACCCTGCACTTCGTGCCCTGCATCTACATCTACGCCCGCCCCTTCTCCACCCTCCCCACTGATAAGGCCGTCTCTGTGACCTTCACTGTCATCTCCCCTCTGCTGAACCCCTTGATCTACACCCTGAGGAACCAGGAGATGAAGGCAGCCATGCGGAGACTGAGGGGAAGACTAGGGCCTTCTGACAAGGAATAGAAAATCTCCCAACTCCTCAGTACCAAAGAGTCCTTCTGTTATTTTCCTCATAGATTCTTATTCATATACTCAAATACATTGTCCAAGAACCCAGTGCCTTTACTAAGTAATCCTTTCTTTTCCTATTTAAGTCAATAGGTTACTGATAGCTCAAGCTTCTGGTCAGAAAAGTACTCAGACATCTTGATGGGCTAGATCACTGATGCTCTTCTATACACTACCTACATTTCATTTTGTAATATTTATACCCATGGCTTCAAATTTTGAAAATGTTGCTTATAAAATTAAATATTCGACTTCCCATGTGGTCCAGTGGTTAAGAGTCTATCTGCCAAAGCAGCCGACATGGGTTCCACCTCTGGTTCAGGAAGATTTCCACACGCCTCAGAGCAGCTAAGCCCTTGGACCACAACTACTGAAGCCTGCGTGCTTAGAGCCTACGCTCCCCAAAAAGAGATGCCACCAGAAGGAGAAGCCTGTTCACCGCAGCTGGAGTCACCTCCACTAGAAGCAACTAGAGAAAGCCTGTACTCAGTGCAGCCAAGAATCAATCAGTTAATTAAATCAGATTTTTTTAAGCTAAAAAAATTTTTAAATTAAATATACTTACTAAATGACTGCTAAATATGTTTCATTTTCTTGAACAATATATGCAACATTCAGTTCAGTTCAGTCACTCAGTCATGTCCAACTCTTTGTGACCCCATGGGCTGCAGCACGCCAGGCCTTCCTGTCCATCACCAACTTCCAGAGTTTACTCAAACTCCTGTCCATCGAGTCAGTGATGCCATCCAACCATCTTATCCTCTGTCATCCCCTTCTCATCCCACCCTCATTCTTTCCCAGCATCGTTAGATATGCCACATTAGATTTATATGTGTGTGTGTGTATCAAACTTCCTATCAGCATTAGTTGATATAAATAATAATAATGTAAACAGATTTCATGCGTCAAAGAAGAAACAAAAGGAAGACTGCTAGCAAATGTACATGGATTTGCAGCGCAACTTTTAAAGACGATTAATCAAGGTCTGTTCAGACACTATTTTTACATTTCTGCTCATTTTACAGAAAAGGAAAGTAAGCTCTCACTCTCTCATTCTCTCTCTCTCTGCTGTGAACTTCTCATGGAGAGAGGTTATGCTTTACTTCCTTTCACAGCAACAAAAACATACTACCACTTCAACAAAAACTTATTGAATTAATGTGAGAATTCTGATCGAACATTGTCTTTTTTAAATTTATTTATTTTAATTGGAGGCTAATTACAATATTGTAGTGGTTTCATACAATTGACAATTCATACATTGACATGAGTCCGCCACAGGTGTACATGTGTTCCCTCACCTCCCTCCCCATCCCATCCCTCAGGGTCATCCCAGTGCACCAGCCCTGAGCACCCTGTCTCATGCATCAACCTGGACTGGTGATCTATTTCACATGTGATAATATACATGATTCAACGCTATTTTCTCAAATTATCCCACCCTCGCCTTCTCACACTGAGTCCAAAAGTCTGTTCTTTACATCTGTGTCTCTTTTGCTGTCTCACATATAGATCATCATTATTATCTTTCTAAATTCCACATATGTGCATTAGTATACTGTATTGGTGTTTTTCTTTCCGACTTACTTCACTCTGTATAATAGGCTCCAGCTTCATCCACCTCATTAGAACTGACTCAAATGCATTCTTCTTAATAGCCGAGTAATACTCCATTGTGTATATGTACCACAGCTTTCTTATCCATTCATCTGCTGCCAGACATTTGGGTTGCTTCCATGTCCTGGCTATTGTGAACAGTGCTGCGATGAACATTGGGGTACACAAGTCTCTTTCAGTTCTGGTTTCCTTGGTGTGTATGCCCAGCAGTGGGATTGCTGGGTCATATGGCAGTTCTATTTCCAGTTTTTTAAGGAATCTCCACACCATTCTCCATAGTGGCTGTACTAGTTTGCATTCCCACCAACAGTATAAAAGGGTTCCCTTTTCTCTGCACCCTCTCCAGCATTTATTGTTTGTAGACTGTTGGGGTTTTTCTCCCCGGGATTTGGAAGCAACGAACCTGAAAGAAGGACACTTGGACAGTCTCTTGCAAGGACTGACAAGTTTATTTCTGCAGTCAAGCTTTTTTATAGAAGCAGGAACAAAGAGCTTAAAGTATGTGGCCAGCAGAGCGCATACGGAGTTCACACATAATCAGTAGAACCATTTCAAGGACAGCGTGCTCTAAATGACTCATGGGCTTCTCCCACAACCCGCTCTCACAAGTAACATCTCTATTTATTATTAACTCTTGGCCCTGAGCATAACCAAAGGCAGGAGATGTCTTTCTGTCTGTAGTGCAAAGCCGAGTACTTCTGGCCCTTCGCCATTTTCCCAAGGACTTTCTCCTTTTACGGCTATTTTGCACTACGCTTCCCAACATACCCTCCTTTTGTTTTTAAATTAAGCACGGCGGAGGCTAGTTGGACTCCACTGTGGGAGGCACAAAGTCTTGAGTAGAGACTTCTGTATCCTATAATCAAGGACAAAAAAAGCAGGGTGGTTAATACATATATGAAAATATTGCTTCCTGAAAGCCAAGCTCTAGGGTCTAGAGACGATAGGGTTTTGGTTAAAGTATCATAGAATTGAGTGCTATACAATTCCCTAGGTGCACTAACTTGAAAATTAGCAACTTGTTGTTTCAACAAATTGATGTCTAAACTTGAGTTACTTGTGAGATCCTGCAAATGCGCCTTAACCTTATTCCAAGGATATTCAGTGCTGTTAAAGGGCGTGTTAGTCAGACAAAAGGAAGTACCATTATTCTGAGTTCTTTCTCAGGTAGACTCCCTATCTTCTCCTCTTTGGTTTGGTTTATTCTGAGTTCTTTTTCAGGTAGACTCGCTATCTTCTCCTCTTTGGTTTGGTTTATTCTGAGTTCGTTTTCAGGTAGACTCCCTATCTTCTCCTCTTTGGTTTGGTTTATTCTGAGTTCTTTCTCAGGTAGACTCCCTATCTTCTCCTCTTTGGTTTGGTTTATTCTGAGTTCTTTCTCAGGTAGACTCCCTATCTTCTCCTCTTTGGTTTGGTTTATTCTGAGTTCGTTTTCAGGTAGACTCCCTATCTTCTCCTCTTTGGTTTGGTTTATTCTGAGTTCTTTCTCAGGTAGACTCCCTATCTTCTCCTCTTTGGTTTGGTTTATTCTGAGTTCTTTCTCAGGTAGACTCCCTATCTTCTCCTCTTTGGTTTGGTTTATTCTGAGTTCTTTCTCAGGTAGACTCCCTATCTTCTCCTCTTTGGTTTGGTTTATTCTGAGTTCGTTTTCAGGTAGACTCCCTATCTTCTCCTCTTTGGTTTGGTTTATTCTTTTCTAGAGTTCTTTCCTCTTTGGTTTGGTTTAGACTCAGGTAGACTCTATCTTCTCCTCTTTGGTTTGGTTTATTCTGAGTTCTTTCTCAGGTAGACTCCCTATCTTCTCCTCTTTGGTTTGGTTTATTCTGAGTTCTTTCTCTTTGGTTTGGTTTAGACTTTCTCAGGTAGACTCTATCTTCTCCTCTTTGGTTTGGTTTATTCTGAGTTCGTTTTCAGGTAGACTCCCTATCTTCTCCTCTTTGGTTTGGTTTATTCTGAGTTCTTTTTCAGGTAGACTCCCTATCTTCTCCTCTTTGGTTTGGTTTGGTGGGCCTTTACCTGATGACTGTTTCTCTGCTTTTTCATCTTGTTTATATTTTTGTGTTTCGGATGGCCTTTCTGTATGCTGGTAGTTTGTAGTTCTTTATTGTGGAAGTTCCCCCTTGTGGGTGGGGTTGGAAGAGTGGCTTGTCAAGGTTTCCTGGTTAGGGAAGCTTGTGTCGGTGTTTTGGTGGGTGGAACTGGATTTCTTCTCTCTGGAATGCAATGAAGTGTCCAATAGTGAGTTTTGAGGTGTCTATGGATTTGGAGTGACTTTTGGCCACCTGTATTTTAATGCTTAGTGTTGTATTCTTGTACTGTTGGAGAATTACCTTGGTATGTCTTGCTCTGAAACTTGTTGGCTCTTGGGTGAAGCTTGGTTTCAGTGTAGGTATGGAGGCTTTTGGATGAGCTCTTATCAATTGATGTTCACTGGAGTCAGGAGATTTCTGGAGTTCTCAAGTTTTGGATTTAAGCCTCCTGCCTCTGGCTTTCAGTCTTATTCTTACAGTAGTCTCAAGACTTCTCCATCCATACAGCATCAATGATAAAACATCTAGGTTAATGGTGAAAAGATTCTCCACAGTGAGGGACACCCAGAGAGGTTCACAGAGTTACATGGAGAAGAGATGTAACCAGGAGGAGAAGAGAATCAAGAGAGGAGGGTAATCAATTCTCTAGATGTCTGGAACACTCACAGACGTTCCAGTTACACAGAGAAGAGAAGGGAGGAAGGGAGAGGTGACCAGGAGGAGAAGAGGGGAGTCAAAGGAGACAGACAGATCTGCCAGTAATCAGTAATCAAGCCCGAAACACCCAAAAAGATTCGAGTTGGGTAGAGAAGAGAAGAGGCACTGAGGAAACCAGAAGGGAAAGAGACATGTACCCCAATGTTCATCTCCATGGTCTGGAACATGTCCATCAGCAGATGAATGGATAAGACGTTCACAAGAGTTCAGCCATTAAAAAGAATACATTTGAAGAGAAGAGGAGGAAAGGAGATTAGAGGTGAGAAGGAGGAGAAGAATTTAGAAAGGGTAACGAAAGGGAGACAGCAAAAGAGACACTGAGTATAGAACAGTCTTATGGACTCTGTGGGAGAGTAATTTCAGAATTCATTGAAACATGTGAAATGTCATGTATGAAACGAGATGCCAGTCCAGGTTCAGCCCAAACACCCAAAAAGGTTCAGGATGGGGAGATTGATTTTTTTTTAAAATAAAATTAAAAAAAAAAAAAAAAAAAAGAGAAGAGAAGAGGAAGGAGGAGATAGAGGTGACCTGGGGGAGAAAAAAGAGAGTCAAAAAGGGGAGAGAGCAATCAAGCCAGTAATCACACTCCTAAAAATGGGTACTGAAGATTGGATTCTTAAAGGTACAAAACTGATAACAAAAACCAAAAGCAAAGATTAAAAATCTAGAGTAGAGGTTCACTTCAGTTCAGTTGCTCAGTCGTGTCCAACTCTAACTCCCCAAAATACAATATTAAAAAACAAAACAAAATCACAAAAATTATTTTAAAATACATGTATGAAATTTGCTTTAAAAATAGGGTCTTTTTTTGCAAGGTAATAGTAAGTTATAAAAATTAAAATTAAAGGAGTAATAACTTAAATTTTTTAATTAAAAAATGATAATAGTAAAATATATCCAAGAATTTCTCTGGAGTTGTTGAGGGGAGTGTGGGGTCAGTTCCGTTTC
Organism: Bos mutus; assembly: GCF_027580195.1. Classification (NCBI taxonomy): domain Eukaryota; kingdom Metazoa; phylum Chordata; class Mammalia; order Artiodactyla; family Bovidae; genus Bos; species Bos mutus. Next base: position 1,249,194 of record NC_091631.1, on the reverse strand, counting down.
AGATAGTTCCTTGTTCCAGCTTATACTTCTTCTCAAGGTCTATAGGCCCCTTCCAATGTAGTCAGTGCTAACTGCAGGGTTTTAATCTGTTGCACCTGTCACTTCCAGGTCAGTCCCCTCTTCTTTGTTTATTTTGGCTTCCTCTGTTTGCAAGTCTCTTCAGTGTCTAATTTCCGCCCTGACACAAGGGGGTGAAGGTGGTCACTTATTTAGGCTAACTTGTTCATTTGTGCTGTGGGGAGGGAGGAACACTGCAAACAAAGATCACTGGCATGTGTGGGGAGTGCTCACAGCGTCTGGGCCACACCGGGTTTGCCCCTGCTCACGGCGTGTGTGCTTTCCTGGTCTACACTGCTCAGGCTCCAGGTTGCTCTGCAGGGGTACTATCTAAAATGGGCCCTGGGCTGTGCGCACTTCCCGGGTCTAAGCCGCTCAGGCTCAGGTTCTCAGGTACTCCACAAAGGCACAGACTCTGTTGTGCCTGTGTTTTGTGCCCCTCCCAGGTTTGAGCAGCTCAGGCAACCAGGTGCTTGGCGAGTGCACTCTCCCAGTTTGGCGGTGGGTCTTATCACCTCCCCCATCCCAGCCTCCCTGTTTCCTGGGTGTGCCAGCAAGAGCATCATCTCAAGTGTGCTGTGTGTCTCCTCTGGGAGGCTGATTTCTGACTGTGACTCTCCTGGCGGATGTTAACTGTCCAAGATCCCAGGAAGACTTGGTTAGTAACTGAAAGCCTGCTCACAGTTTGGTGGAGGATGCCATCTCTGGGTCAGAGATTGCCCCTCGCCTTCCAGCTCTGGCTGCCGCCCGCCTGCCTCTCTGCCTCTGGCAGGGGGATTGGGGGGAGGGGCTGGTCCACAGCTAGCTAGCTCTCCTCTGGTGTTTGCTCAGTCCTTATCCTGTGAGCAGGCCAGGCTCTTGCGGAAAAGTTCTCTCTCTGACTCTTTTTTTCCCTCTCTCTCTCTCTCTCTCTCTCTGGCTATCTCATGTTTGCTCCCTCAGATTGTCCTCAGGGCATTCAGGCCCAGCGCCCACCCTAAGTACGCAGCCCGTGCCTCCCTGTTCAACCCCACTCGCTGCTGGCGGTCTCCACTGGGAGTTGCGGCTAGGCGCGTAATCTGTGGGTTGTTTTTTTTTTTTTTTACCCCCCTCCCGGTTATGTTGCCCTCCAAAATTCCAAAACTCCCCAACAGATCCTCAAGTGAGAGGGTTTCCTGGTGTTTGGAAACTTCTCCTCCTTCACAACTCCCTCCCTGGGACAGGTCTCCATCACTAACTCTTTCGTCTCTCTTTTTATCTTTTAAATTTTGTCCTGCTGCTGCTGCTAAGTCACTTCAGTCATGTCCGACTCTGTGCGACCCCATAGATGGCAGCCCACCAGGCTCCCCCGTCCCCAGGATTCTCCAGGCAAGAACACTGGAGTGGGTTGCTATTTCTTTCTCCAATGCATGAAAGTGAAAAGTGAAAGGGAAGTCACTCAGTCATGTCCGACTCTCAGCAACCCCATGGAGTGCAGCCTTCCAGGCTCCTGCATCCATGGGATTTTCCAGGCAAGAGTACTGGAGTGGGATGCCATTGCCTTCTCCGATATTTTGTCCTACCTCCTTTCAAAGAGATTGGGCTGTCTTTCTGGGTACCTGGTGTCCTCTGCCAGTGTTCAGAAGTTGTTTTGTGGAATTTGCTCAGCGTTCAAATAATCTTTCAATGAATTTGTGGGGAAGAAAGTGGTCTCCCCATCCTATTCCTCTGCCATCTTAGGACCACCTGAACATTGTCTCTTACACAATAGTCAGTGAGACTGTATAAAAGACAAAAACATGTGAAGCTACCTTGTGCATATTTATGCTAAAACTTCGAATAAACTGAAACTGTTATTTTATGTAATTCTGCAGTCGTATTTTTATTTGTTTACTTAATATTTTTTCACAGCTACCAAGAGTTCTTCCTGTTGAAACTGAGATTATTTTCTGAATCTGATACCAATATCATCCTATAATTTAGGCATACAAAAAAAAACATAGCATTCTTTAATTTTTGTGTAACAATTTAATTTCTATTTCAAGCTACCATTCAACTTTGATGTTTGAAGATTAATGAAAGTTCCCCACCACACCATAGTGTTTTCTGAGTTTCAGGAAAATAAGTAAAAAATAAGGGTAAAAAGAGATGCATAGTTATATAACATGAGTGTTTTTATAATCCACTTACAGCAGAAGCCATAAATGAAATACAATTGTCTAATGTCTCTATCATGCTAACAAAGCACCAGGATACTCTGTGAATGTATTTCTCCACATTCAGATTAAAGAAAAAAAAGTTATCTCACTAAATGTAGAAGCATTTGACAATATTCTATACCAATTCATGACCAAACTCATAAATATATGAGGAAAAGAAAGATTTTTTTAATAAATAAAAAGTTAATGTAAAAAACATGTAATGGTAAACAGAAGCGATTTATTAAGTGCTGCCTCCTATATCCATTCCAATAAATTCCCTATTTTTTCCCATGAGAGACACAGAGAGACTCTGAATTCAACTACATACGTAATTTAGCGACCTGTGTTATTAAAGTGTGCTTCCCTAGTGGCTAAGGCAGTAAAGAATCTGCCTGAAATGCAGGAGACCCAGGTTCAATCCCTGGACAAAAAAATCCCCGAGAGAAGGGAATGGCTACCCGCTCCAGTATTCTTGCCTGAAGCATTCCATGGACAGAGGAGCCTGGTAAGCTACAGCCCACGGGGCTGCAGTCAGAGATGACTGAGTGACGAATGCACTTAACATAATTAAATTATGGGTCTGATCTCAGTGAGATCAGTCCTATGTCAGCAAGAAATAAGAAGTTCAACGCTTCTAAGAAGGTCTCTAGAACTTGTACTTCACCTTGAGCTGGGAACATAAAACTAAGCTTTTCATTTCCTTAGTGTAAATTACCTCTTCCTCTACAGTCGCTATAATATTGATTCAGTCAACTATGGTCACCACCTAGTGATACAAGGCACTTGTTTTACTAGGAAAATTACTGCAATCAATAATATGTGACAGTTAGTTTTAATGCCTTTATATGCCATGGCTTACCAACTCCTTAATTCCCATCTGTAAAAAGGTCAGCATGATGTTTAAGACTAAATTCATCCAGACACTTCTAAATAATGCAGATGTCAAAGAAAAAAGTCACAAGATAGTATTCTGAACTAAATCATAATGAAATCACCATATCCCAATTTGTGGAATGAACAAAGCTAAGAAATCATTTATAATTTCGCTGCTTACACTAGAAAAGAAAGATACTCTAAAATCAGTAATCTAGCTTCCAACATTTCAATTTTTTTAAGGAAATGATAGAATTAAAAATCAAAGCAAGTTAAAGAACTAAAACAATAATGTAAAGACAAAAAATCAAAAACTCCACAAACAACAAGAGCTGGAAAAGGGAACCCTCCCACAATGCTGGTGGGAATGGAAATCGATACAGTGATTATGGAAGACCGTATGGAGATTCCTTAAAAAACTAGAAATAAAACCACCATAGGACCCAGCAATATCACTTTTAGGCATATACCCTGAAGAAACCAAAACTGAAAAAGACACATGTACCCCAAAGTTCATTGCAGCACTGTTTACAATAGCCAAGACATGGAAGCAACCTAGACGTCCACCAACAGATGAATGGGTGAAGAAGCTGCGGTACGTGTGTGCAATGCAATACTACTCGGCCATAAAAAGGAACACATTTGAGTCAGTTCTAATGAGGTGGATGAACCTAGAGCCTACTTCACAGAGTGAAGTCAGAAAGAAACAAATATCACGTATTAACGCATATATATGGAATCTAGAATGGTACTGGTGAGTCTGTTTGCAGAGCAGCGATGGACACACAGACATAGAGAACAGACTTATGGACAAGGGTGGGGGAGAAGAGGGAGAGGGTGAGGTGAATGGAGAGTGTAGCATGGATGCATATGCAGTAGCAAATGTAAATAGATAGCCAATGGGAATTTGTTGTATGACTCAAGGAACTTAAATTGGGGCTCTGTAATAATCTAGAGGGGTGGGAATGGGCAGAAGGAGGGAGGGAGATACAAGAGGGAGGGGACATATGTACACCTATGGTTAATTCATGCTGATGTATGACAGAAATAAAACCAATATTGTAAAGCAATCATCAATTAAAAATAAATAAATATTTTTAAAAGTCGACAAAATAGGAAATGACTACACAATAGAGAAAATCAATGACATCAAAAGGTTAGGAGGGTTCCTTTCCACCACATCCTCACCAGCATTTGATATTTGTAGACTTTTTCATGACAGCCATCCTGACAAGTATCAGATGACACTAAAATAGGATGCTTTGAGAAGATCAACAAAAGTGATAAAGGTGTAGATAACCAGTCAAGAAAAAAGGGGAGAAATTATCAGTATCAGTAATGAAATAAGGCAGCTCACTACAGATCGCACAAACGTTAGGAGGATATTAAGGGAATATAATGACCACATGCCAAATGTTGACTATTTAGATAAACAAATGAGGTGATATCTCCTTGTGGTTTTGGTTTGCAAATAAATTGAAACTTTAAATTTTAAAACCTTCCTATGAAGAAAACTCTAAGCCTAGTTAGCTTCATATGTAAATTCTAACAAAAATTTAAGGAAGAAATAGTAACATTACTACAGAACTGCTTCAAAAAATAGGAGGGACCACTTCTCAACTCAGTTTCTAAGAACAACCTAACTCTGATAGCAAAACCAAAGACTATAAGAATCTCAAAGACTAGATCAAAATCCCTCAGTAACACACATGTACACTGAAAACTAAACCAAAAAATTGCTACAGAAAATAAAGAAGTCTTTAAAAATGGAGATGTATATTATATTCACAGATTGGAAAACTCAATATTGTGAAGATTTCAATTCTCTCCCAAATTAATCAATAGGTTCAATGCAATTTGAGGCAAACTGCATTGCCTTGCAAATTGCCAAATTCCAGCAGGACTTCTTTTTTGTTAAGTTGATTATAATAGTTTTAAGCAAATGCAAAGAATCTGAATACCCAAAACAGTTTTGTAAAGTAAACAAATTTGGAGAACTTCTTCTACCTGAATTCAAGAACTATTATACAGTTCAATCATCAATATCGTTTAAAAAATGGGCATGAAGATAGAAACAAATCATTGGAAAAACATAGAGAGCCCATAAATGGGCACACAAACATACATACACATATGTATGTATGTGTATATATGTAGATATATACACAGTCAAATGAATTTAAATAAAGGTGCCAAGATAAATCAATCTGGAAGAGAGTAAATAATAAATTTTTCAGCAAACTGTGGTGGAAAAAACCAGACGTCCACATAGGGAAGAAATTAACCTTCATCCTTACCTCACAACTATACAAAAAGTGAACTTGAAATCTATTAAAGACAAACATAAAAGCTCAAACTATTAAACTTCCGAAAGAAAATACTGGACAAGAATGTTTACAATCTTGGGGTAGGCAAGGATTTTTTAGAAAAGACATAAAGATCTTAACAAATATTGACTTCAAAATTTTAAATTTATAATTTTCCAAGTACATCATTAAGAAAATTAAAAGAGAGTTGTAGGCAAAACTATTTCCAATAGACATTTCTAAAAACGGACTTGTATCCAAACTTTATTGTTAAAGAGAAAATTATTCATGGCACTTGTTATAGAACACTAAGAAAACCTTTATTAAACAAGAGGGTGTCATGATAGTCTGTAAGGACCATAGTGATGAAATTTTACAATAGGGGAGAGAAATTGGGCTCAACTCTGAACACAGCGTGGAAGAGCAGGAAATTACAGCCAGGAAGCAGGGTTGGAGCTGCGGAATGGCAGGAGATGGAAGATTACTAAAAAGCAACATCAGGAACAACACTGGCTAACTTGACCTAAGAGAATTGTCTCTGAAGGCAGTCCTGGGTGATTTGATGTCACTTGGGGGTGGATGGTAGAGAGTGAGAAACCCATTCAGATAGCAAAGGTGATCAGATGTGAAAGATGGAAGGGTCTGGCTAAACTGACTTAGCAGAGTCCTGGCTAATATTAAGAAAATGCAGAGATGAAAATTCAAAAGCCAAAGCATCACTGGAAAAGAACTCAGACTGAATAGGGTTTGCTCAAAGACAGAATCTTTCTCAATGCAGAGAATCGCTAAACTCAAAATAGGTACTAAAGAAATAATAAAAGAGTAAAACAATTTAAATAGCAGTAAATATGAAACCACTCCACAAAATGAATTATATGAATCCTCAGTAATTACTTGAAAAGATGTTCAGCATCACTAGTCATCAGAAATGCAAATCAACACCGTAACGAGATACCACCACACACACACACCTCCAAATAGTTAAAGTAACATTGTCTTGCAAAGCAGAAACAGAGACACAGGCTCTGAGCACAAATGTATGGCAATCAGGGAGGGAAGGGGAGGAGGAGTTGGGATATTGAGACTGGCCGTATACACTACTGACACTCTGCATAAAACAGAAGATGAATGAGAACGACCTGTGTAGCACAGGGAAGTCTACTGGATGCATGTGAGGAAGTCCAAAAGGCAGGGGATATGTGTACCTGTATGGCACATCCATTCACTCTACAGCAAAAACTAACACAACGTTTTAAAGCAACTATACACCAAAAAATTAAAAAAAGAGAAAAAAACATTGTTGAGGAGAACCTGGGCCCACTGGAGCGCTGCTATCGGCAAGGTCAAATGAACATACAATAAACACGCTTTCCAGTAAGAGTAAACGTGTACTTAGCGTATAACTGCCCTTACACCTCCAGGTACTTACCCAAGAGAAATGAAAAACTAGGTACACAAAAACACTTGCACAAATATTGATAGCCAACATTTACCCGTAAGAGCCAAAAATTGGATACAACTCAAACATCATTTAACATAATTAGATAATCAAACTGTGGTGTATATATACACATATAATCTAATACCACTCAGCAACAAACAGGAACAATCGGTACGTGCAATAACATGGATGAATCTCAAAAACAGGAAAAATTCAAATATGAAAATTCCCCTATGTTACAACTCTATGGGCTTGATTCTTTTAATTGGACTGAAATTAATGTGTCCAAGTATTAACATCTACATGCTCCTGATAATGAATACATAGCTTCTATATTAATATCCACACGCCCCTGATAATGAATACATAGCTTTCTATTGCTCCTCTTCAGTGATATTTCTACTGCTGCAAGAGATATCCCCAAAGACCCATCTTGTCAGTTCTCTGTTAAGAATCTTCCGTTTTCAGCATAAACCCTCGTCACCTTTTGACATCATCACATAATCAGTGGCATTCTCCATGCCTCACTCAACTATTCTTTCTGTACAAGTGTAAACTGAAACAATACAGGGTTATAATCATCCTGTGTGTAATTAGAAACTGGAATTGTAAAAACGAGATTTGTCCAGTTGTCTTCTTCCAGCTCTTTGGCCATCTAATTAAAACTCACTTGTGTATGGTCCTCTGAGCTTTGTAAGTCCTAGAAACAGAACGCTTGCAGTCTCTTGGGCACAGAACTTGGCATGTTTTAACAAAGGTCTGATTGAGTGGTGTATTAAGGCATAAGTTTCATCTACTGCCTCTAGATAATTTGGACACTAATTAAAATTCGTGTGTGTGTGTGTGCATGTGTGTGTGTGCATGTGCATGTCCTGGTGACATTTTAATAACTCCCATTGAAAATTCATCACCAACAACACAATCACGCATTTGACTTTCCCTTGCTAGTCCAATAATATTCCCTTTCCAGCTCTTATATGAGATCAGAGCTGATGGGTTTGTTCATTAGACACAATGAAAGAGCCTTGAAGATGTGATTCTTTGAATCTGCCCTTTCTCTCCTGAAAAGAGAGAAAAGACACTAAGATATTTAGTCCTCCAAAGAGCTTCACCATCAGAAACAAATTTTTCAAGAATTAATGTCACCAGTATCTTATTCTGCACTTACCTAATGGCATACAATTCACACTTGGAGTTTCAGGATCAAAGGAATTAGGTAAAGACATTCAACTTCTAGCTAAAGTTAAGGTCACGAGAATGAAATTGAGGTGTCCGTCTTGATTTTGTATAAATACTTTGACTTTCATATTTCTCAGTTAAATTAAATATTTCAGAGCCAAGATGGTCTCCTCAGTGCTAGAGACAAAGGTGGGTGGTAACCAGTGGGAAGAGAGATGTTGTGTTAAGAGGAATGCAGAGATATGGTCCATTCAGCGTGATTTTCAGAGCCCTTTCCGCCAAGTGGCTTATCTTCAGACATACTTTATCACACATTCTTGTTATACAAAATTATTGTTATATATTCATCTTATATGTATACACACACACACACACATATTTTCTTATTGTTGTTCAGTCGCCCAGTCTTTGCAACCCCATGGACTGCAGCACACCAGGCCTCCCTGTCCTTCACCATCTCCTGGAGTTTGCCCAAGTTCAAGGTAAAAAAAAATGGATAGTATTTCTTTCCATCCTATTTCCATCTCTTTATTCCTTTTAACCAGACATAGATTCATAACATATTCCATGTAAGAACCAAGAATAATATTAATACTTACTAAAAGATGATGATAAATAAACTTTTGGTAACTCTTCACATATAGTAAGATCTTAAAAATAGTAGTTTTGTTAGTACCGAAAATCATGACATCTCCTATCATATCTCTTATCCCCCCTAAATCTACTACTTCTCTCCTCATAACACATTTCACTTTGTATCATGCTGAATTTATATATGTTCATCAATTTACACGTACCATCAATTTTGTTAACCTGTAGACACTTTGACAATGTGGTGCAATGTATCTATATACATTGGGGTTTTTGTATACCTGTAATTTTTAAGCTGGAATATACTTGCTTTACAAGGTGGTGTTAGTTTTATCTGTATGCATTTGAAGATTGCAACAAATGGTCACTAGCTAACGAGGAACAAATGATAATTATAAAATTTCCTAAAGATTATCAGTAACAGCTTATGTAAAAATGCTGATGATACGAGTATCCCTGCCTGCTATACGAACACTCCACCCTTTTATCTTTCATCCACAGAAGAAAAGAGGCAGAGGAGAGCGTGCCTGATACAGTCTGGACCACCGCTCAGAACTAGGCCAGTGTCTCTACCATCTCCCCCAGATTAGAGCAAGAACACGTCAGTTACACAAGATGAATATGTTCTAGAGTTTGCTGTGCACAACCGCGGCCACGGCCGGCAGTACTGCGCCGTGCACTTGAAACTCTTGTTAAGAAGGGAGCTCTTACATTTCCGTTTTTACCAAAATAAAAAAATTATGATACCATTTGAGATTTGGATTTGCACAGTTTCAAGCTGTTTCCAATAGCAAATTTTAAATGTTTTAAAGAATTATGAAGTAAGTTATCTCATTAGTATAAAATAATTGCAATGACAAGTTATCTACACAAAATAGCAGCGGCAGATTTAAGAAGTCCCTCAGTAAAAGCCAAGAGCAAGGAAACTGACTCATGGACAGCACCATTGTAATGGGAACCAGATGACAGCTTTTTTTAAGCAAGAAGTCAGCAGAATATTTCCTAATATGAAATTGAAACTTGCTAATATAAAGTGAAGGTGGCTCAGTCATGTCCGACTCTTTGTGACCCCATGGGCTAAACATCCATGGAATTCTCCAGGCCAGAATACTGGAGTGGGTAGCCTTTCCCTTCTCCAAGGGATCTTCCCAACCCAGGAATCAAACCCAGGTCTCCCTCATTGCAGGAGGATTCTTTACCATCTGAGCCACCAGGGAAGCCCAAGAATACTGGAGTGGGTAGCCTATCCCTTCTCCAGCGGATCTTCCTGACCGAGGAATGGAACTGCTATCTCCTGCATTGCAGGCAGACTCTTTACCAGCTGAGCTACCAGGGAAGCCGAATGAGAAACAGATGACATCTTTTTTAAACAAGAAGTCAGCAGAATATTTTGCTACTATGAATATTAAACTTGTAGATTCTTAAGTCCCCAATGGCTGGAGCCATGTCTTACTTATATTTGAATACAAGGATATGGTTTGAATACAGGAAAATACTTTAGACAGCTTCTGATATCAATAAATGTGTGTGGAATTAAAAATAATATTTTAAAAATAAAATTAATTAATTAAATTAAATAGATTGTGTAAAGGTCACTCAGTTCATTCAGTCGCTCAGTCGTGTCCGACTCTTTGCGACCCCATGAACTGCAGCACGCCAGGCCTCCCCGTCCATCACCAACTCCTGGAGTTCACTCAAACTCATGTCCATCGAGTCAATGATGCCATCCAGCCATCTCATCCTCTGTCGTCCCCTTCTCCTCCTGCCCCCAATCCCTCCCAGCATCAGAGTCTTTTCCAATGAGTCAACTCTTCGCATGAGGTGGCCAAAGTACTGAAGTTTCAGCTTTAGCATCATTCCTTCCAAAGAATACCCAGGACTGATCTCCTTTAGAATGGACTGGTTGGATCTCCTTGCAGTCCAAGGGACTCTCAAGAGTCTTCTCCAACAACACAGTTCAAAAGCATCAATTCTTTAGCGCTCAGCCTTCTTCACAGTCCAACTCTCACATCCATACATGACTACTGGAAAAACCATAGCCTTGACTAGACAGGCCTTTGTTGGCAAAGTAATGTCTCTGCTTTTTAATATTCTATCTAGGTTTGTCATAACTTTCCTTCCAAGGAGTAAGCGTCTTTTAATTTCATGGCTGCAGTCACCATCTGCAGTGATTTTGGAGCCCCCAAAAAATAAAGTCTGATGCTGTTTCCACTGTTTCCCCATCTACTTCCCATGAAGTAAAGGTCACTACTTAACACAAATGTTTATTCCTTCCAAAAACAGGTTTACAGGAAATGAATTGTTGAATGGCTTCACATATGATGATTTGAATGGATCACTAAACTGAGTGCAATCTTAAAAATTTGGACAACTCAACCAATTGTAAACACTACGGCCACATGGGGAAAGTTCTGAATTGCATTCACAGTGTTTAAGAAAACACGATAAATAGCTGAGCACTTTCATATGAAGTAGCTTCAAACAAAACAGACAGAAAGAGGATGAGTCCATGGAGCTGGGAAACGGCACCAGGGTGAAAGAATTTATTTTCCTCGGCCTGACCCAGAATCAAGAACTGAGCTTGGTCTTATTTCTCTTCCTCCTTTTGGTGTACATCACCACTCTGCTGGGAAACCTCCTCATCATGGTCACGGTGACCTGGGACTCTCGCCTTCACACCCCCATGTACTTTTTGCTCCGGAATTTGTCTGTTGCCGACATCTGCTTTTCTTCCATCACAGCCCCCAAGGTCCTGGCGGACCTTCTGGTCCAGAGAAAAGCCATCTCCTTCAACGGCTGCTTCACCCAGATGTTTTTCTTCCATCTTATTGGAGGGGTGGATGTATTTTCTTTGTCGCTGATGGCCTTTGACCGCTACGTGGCCATCACTAAGCCCTTGCACTACGTGACCATCATGAGTCGGGGGCGGTGCACTGCCCTCATCGTGGCCTCCTGGGCAGGGGGCTTTGTCCACTCCATCGTGCAGATCTCCCTGTTACTACCCCTCCCCTTCTGTGGACCCAATGTCCTGGACACTTTCTACTGCGATGGCCCCCAGGTCCTCACACTCGCCTGCACGGACACTGCTGTCCTTGAGCTCCTGATGATTTCCAACAGCGGACTGCTCACCACCCTGTGGTTCGTCTTCCTCCTTGTATCGTATATGGTCATATTATTACTAATAAGGTCTCAGGCTGGGGAGGGCAGGGGGAAAGCCATCTCCACCTGTACCGCCCACATCACGGTGGTCACCCTGCACTTCGTGCCCTGCATCTACGTCTACGCCCGGCCCTTCACTGTCCTCCCCACCGATAAGGCCATCTCTGTGACCTTCACTGTCATCTCCCCTCTACTGAACCCCCTGATCTACACCCTGAGGAACCAGGAGATGAAGGCAGCCATGCGGAGACTGAGGGGAAGACTCGGGCCTTCTGACTGCATAGACTGACAGCTCACTCCATTTCAGCACCTTTGAAAGTCTTTGTGAACCAATAATCTATATTTATTAAAGGATTTCTGATTAATTTTTAAAGTTTACTAAGATACATTGTTCTTGCTGTTATTGTTGTTTAGTCACTAAGTCATGTCCTACACTTTAGGACCCCATGGACTATAGGCCGCCAGGCTCCTCCATTCATGGGATTCTCCAGGCAAGAATACTGGAGTGGGTTTCCATTTCTGTCTTCAGATAATCTTCTCAACCCAAGGATCGAACCTGCATCTCCTTCATTGGCAGGCAGATTCTTTACCTCTGAGCCACCAGGAAAGCCCCACTAAGAAACATATGACTTACAAATGTTCTGAACAGCATGCAATAATAATTTTAAAATGGATTTTATATTACAAAAGAAGTAGAGACATTGAGTAGATAGCTAGAGAAATGAATGTCACCTACAGCCTTGGAAGAAATAAAGAAAATGGAATCCAATTCACTCAGATAATTTTATCACACTGGATAGCTATGGGGTTTTTTCAGCTCTATTGAGTTGCAATTGACAAATGCAAATGGCATATATTTAAGATGTACAACTTGATGTGTGGATATACATGAATATTGTGAAATGGTCACTGCAGCAAAATGAGTTACAGTGGGGTCTCTCTTGCTATCTCTTACAACTACATGGGAATCTACACTTATCTAAACAAATTTTTCGATTAAAAAAAAAGCAAAATATATACACAGACATTCTCTCTGCATTCCTACACTGTTCACAGGAAGGGAGATGAGATACATTAGAAAATAACGCAGTTTGTGCATTTGCATTCTATCAGGTTTTCACATCTTGAGGAAGTAAATATATCCAAAAGAAGTTCCTCCTCTGACTTTAGACTATGAATAAGTTAAGTAACTATTTGCTGAAGGTCTTCCTTTCCAAAGCCCACACTTTAGTGGTTGAAAGAAGGTGCCCTGAAGTTAGCAAACCTTGAATATGGATGTCACCGAGGAGTTCTGTCTGAGCCACAAAGGAAGCATGGCCGAGAGGAGCTACCCCACGTCCGAGGTAAGGAGCAGCGGCTGCACTTTGCTGGAGCAGCCATGAAGAGATACCCCACGTCCAAGGTAAGAGAAACCCAAGTAAGACAGTAGGTGCTGAGAGGGGGCATCAGAGGGCAGACAGACGGACACTACAATCACAGACAACTAGCCAATCTGATTACATGGACCACATCCTTGTCTAACTCAATGAAACTAAGCCATGCCTGTGGGGCCACCCAAGACGGACAGGTCATGGTGGGGAGTCCGACAGAATGTGGTCCACTGGAGAAGGGAATGGCAAACCACTTTGGTATTCTTGCCTTGAGAACCCCATGAACAGTATGAAAAGGCAAAATGATAGGATACTGAAAGAAGAACTCCCCAGGTCAGTAGGTGCCCAATATGCTACTGGAGATCAGTGGAGAAATAACTCCAGAAAGAATGAAGGGATGGAGCCAAAGCAAAAACAACACCCAGTTGTGGATGTGACTGGTGATAGAAGCAAGGTCCGATGCTGTAAAGAGCAATATTGCATAGGAACTTGGAATGTCAGGTCCATGAATCAAGGCAAATTGGAAGTGGTCAAACAGGAGATGGCAAGAGTGAACGTCGACATTCTAGGAATCAGGGAACTAAAATGGACTGGAATGGGTGAATTTAACTCAGATGACCATTATATCTACTACTGTGGGCAGGAATCCCTCAGAAGAAATGGAGTAGCCATCATAGTCAACAAAAGTGTCCAAAATGCAGTACTTGGATGCAATCTCAAAAACGACAGAATGATATCTGTTCGTTTCCAAGGCAAACCATTCAATATCACGGTAATCCAAGCCTGTGCCCCAACCAGTAAAGCTAAAGAAGCTGAAGTTGAACGGTTCTATGAAGACCTACAAGACCTTTTAGAACTAACACCCCCAAAAGATGTCTTTTTCATTATAGGGAATGGAATGTAAAAGTAGGAAGTCAAGAAACACCTGGAGTAACAGGCAAATTTGGCCTTGGAGTACCGAATGAAGCAGGGCAAAGGCTAATAGAGTTCTGCCAAGAGAATGCACTGGTCATAGAAAATATCCTCTTTCAACAACACAAGAGAAGACTCTACACATGGACATCACCAGATTGTCGATACTGAAATCAGATTGATTATATTCTTTGCAGTCAAAGATGGAGAAGCTCTATACAGTCAGCAAAAACAAGACCAGGAGCTGACTGTGGCTCAGACCATGAACTCCTTATTGACAAATTTAGACTGAAATTGAATAAAGTGGAGAAAACCACTAGACCATTCAGGTATGACCTAAATCAAATCTCTTATTATACAGTGGGAGTGAGAAATAGACTTAAGGGACTAGATCTGATAGACAGAGTGCCTGATGAACTATGGACGGAAGTTTGTGACATTATACAGGAGACAGGAATCAAGACCATCCCCAAGAAAAAGAAATGCAAAGAAGCAAAATGGCTGTCTAAGGAGGCCTTACAAATAGCTGTGAAAAGAAGGGAAGCGAAAAGCAAAGGAGGCAAGGAAAGATATACCCATTTGAATGCAGAGTTCCAAAGAATAGCAAGGAGAGATAAGAAAGCCTTCTTCAGCGATCAATGCAAAGAAATAGAGGAAAACAACAGAATGGGAAAGACTAGAGATCTCTTCAAGAAAATTAGAGATACCAAGGGAACATTTCATGCAAAGATGGGCTCAATAAAGGACAGAAATGGTAGGGACCTAACAGAAGCAGAAGGTATTAAGAATAGAAGAACTGTACAAAAAAGATCTTCACGACCCAGATAATCATGATAGTGTGATCACTTACCTAGAGCCAGACATCCTGGAATGTGAAGTCAAATGGTCCTTAGGAAGCATCACTATGAACAAAGCTAGTGGAAGTGATGGAATTCCAGTTGAGCTATTTCAAATCCTGAAAGATGATGCTGTGAAAGTGCTGCACTCAGTATGTCAGCAAATTTGGAAAACTCGGCAGTGGCCACAGGACTGGAAAAGGTCAGTTTTCATTCCAATCCCAAAGAAAGGCAGTGCCAAAGAATGCTCAAACTACCACACAATTGCACTCATCTCACACGCTAGTAAAGTAATGCTCGAAATTCTCCAAGCCAGGCTTCAGCAATACGTGAACCGTGAACTTCCAGATGTTCAAGCTGGTTTTAGAAAAGGCAGAGGAACCAGAGATCAAATTGCCAATATCCACTGGATCATCGAAAAAGCAAGAGAGTTCCAGAAAAACATCTACTTCTGATTTATTGACTATGCCAAAGCTTTTGACTATGTGGATCACAATAAACTGTGGAAAATTCTGAAAGAGATGGGAATACCAGACCACCTGACCTGCCCCTTGAGAAACCTATATGCAAGTCAGGAAGCAACGTTAGAACTGGACATGGAACAACAGACTGGTTCCAAATAGGAAAAGGAGTACGTCAAGGCTGTATATTGGCACCCTGCTTATTTAACTTATATGTAGAGTACATCATGAAATGCTGGGCTGGAGGAAGCACAGGCTGGAATCGAGATTGCCGGGAGAAGTATCAATAACCTCAGATATGCATATGACACCTCCCTTAAGGCAGAAAGTGAAGAAGAACTAAACAGCCTCTTGATGAAGGTGAAAGAGGAGAGTGAAAAAGTTGGCTTAAAGTTCAACATTCAGAAAACGAAGATCATGGCATCCAGTCCCATCACTTCATGGCAAATAGATGGGGAAACAGTGGCTGACTATTTTTCTGGGCTCCAAAATCTCTGCAGATGGTGATTGCAGCCATGAAATTAAAAGATGCTTACTCCTTTTAAGGAAAGTCATGACCAAACTAGACAGCATATTAAAAAAACAGAGACATTACTTTGTCAGCAGAGATCCGTCTAATCAAGGCTATGATTTTTCCAGTGGTCATGTATAGATGTGAGAGTTGGACTATAAAGAAAGCTGAGTGCCGAAAAATTGATGCTTTTGAACTGTGGTGCTGGAGAAGACTCTAGAGAGTCCCTTTGGACTCTAGAGCCTGGAAGCCACGACAAGAGAAGCTGCCATGATAAGAAGCCCGCACACCGCAGCAAAGGGTAGCCCTCCCACTACGCACCTAGAGAAAGCCCAAGTAAAGCAGGAAGACCCAGGGCAGCCAAAAATAAACAAATTAAATTTTAAAACTAAAAAGTCAATAAATGAATACTGCCTCACAGTCATTTTTTTGCTGCTCAGATCGTTGGATAATAGGTTAAGAAAACAACTGACTCATTTTTTATGTCCTGACAACCTGACTTCCTAAAACAGAAACCTTTGAAGCTGCTTCAGAAGATGCACAAATACTTAAAAGAGTTGGGATGAAGTGGAAAACATATTTCCACTTATTTTTCCATATATCCATATTTCATTTGTTTACTGCTTACAGATGATGGGAGGGTTTTTGTTTCTCTCCTTTTCTGAAGATAAATTATAGGTCTTAAAATTTTTGAAATTAGAAAAATGTTCATGTTGTGATATAACTATCAGCCCACAAATCAGACGTGCAAAAGCCCTAAGTTTGGGGTGGGAGATGTGCCCAGAGTATCCAAGAAACAGCGAGAAAGACTTTGTAATTCGATGAGAGGAAGCAAGGTGAGGGGTCAGAGAGAAAACCAGGTCATAAGATCAGCTCACTAGGACTTTTTAAACCATTGTAGGGATTTTGGCTGTTACAATATGTAAGATGAGCTGCACTTGGAGGACTTTGAAAAATGGACTAATTATGCAAGTTTTAATGGAATTGTAGGTGCTACTGTTTCCGAACAGACTAAAGAGGGTTGAGGACAAAAACATGGAGCCCAGTTAAGAAGTGACTACAGCAGAAATAATGAAGACATGACTTCGGGTAGTCATGGTGGAGGTAGCAAGACTGTTGAAAACTCTGAAGGTCAAGCAAGTAGGATTTTCTGATGGAGCCAGTGTAGACCTTACGAGAACTTCATCATCTGCCTTAGTCATCACCCTGCCGAGCCCTCCTTCACTCTCACCTACATGACCCTTCCGATCCAAGGGCTCCTGCCAACACCTGTGTCTTCAGGAATCTCCCCGCAACTGTGAAACTGCCTGAGGAAATTCACAATCCTTGAAGACAAACATTTATTTCCCAACAAGAAAATTACAAAGGAAACCATTAGTGTAAGGAGGCATCCTGGCTAACCTGCCCTAACGGGATTCTTGCTGAAGGCAGCCAGGCTGATCAGACATCACATAGGAGGTAGTGGAGGATGAGAAAGCTGATTAGACAAGGAAGGTGATCAGATCAGGAGGGTGGGGAATTATGGCTAAAGTAACTTAGCAGGATTTTTGTTAAAATTGGACAATGCAGAGACAAACATGGTGGTCCAAATGTGGAGCGTTTGTTGAAACATTCAGGGGAGGCTTGCAGCATTCAGTCAAGGAGAGAACCTTTACCACTGCTGAAAATGTTAGACCCCAAACAAATATGTGTTTCAAAGTGTATGTGCCTGCATGAAAAGATGTTCAGCATTGTAATTATTAGAGAAATGCAAATTAAAGCTACAATGAGATATCACCTCACACCAGTCAAAATTGCTATCATCAAAAAATCCGCAAATAGGAAATGCTGGAGAGAAGGGACCCTCCTACACTACTGGTGGGAATGTGAATTGGTACAGCCACTGCGGGGAACAATACGGAGGTTCCTTAGAAAAGTAAAGCTAGAGCCACCGTGTGACCCGACAATCCCACCAGGAGGCGTGCATCTGGAGGAAAACACGGTCCAAAAGGATGCAGGCACCCCAGTGCTCACTGCAGCACTGTTTACAATCGCCAAGACACGGAAGCAACCTAAACGTCCATTGACAGATGGACATTATCCTCAGAAGATTTGGTACATACATACATATTCAGTCATCAGAAAGAATGCAATAATGCCATCTGCAGCAACATGGATGAACCCAGAGATTGTCATACTGAGTCAAGTCAGACAGAGAAGCAGAAACATCATGAAATCCCTTATATGCAGAATCTAAAAAGGCTTGATACAAATAAACTTAATTACAAAACAGAAATAGACTCATAGACTTAGAGACCACCTTCTGGTTGCCAGAGGGAGAAGGGTGGGAGGAGAGTTCGGGAGTTTGGGATGGACATGTACGCACTGCTACCTTTAAAATGAATAACGAACAAAGACCCGCTGCACATGAACTCTGCTCAGTGTTATGTGGCAGCCTGGATGGGCGGGGCATGCGGGGGAGAATGGATGCATGTGTACGTACATCTGAGTCCCTTTGCTGTCCCCCCGAAACTACCACCACAGTGTCAATCGGCTATACTCCAACACAAAATACACAGTTTAATAACAAAGTGTATGTGCCTGAGTAGCCTTTTAATTACTCCCACTGAAACCACCTCTCCATCAGCAGAATATTTCCAGAGCCACATCCATCTGCTTTCCCTGTGATAATTCTCACACTGGCTTGGGAATTAAGGCATTGGTAAATGTGGTGTGGCAGAGTCTCAGCATGGAAAAGTCAAGAAAATGTGGCTCCCTGTGTCTGCCCTTTTCCTCATAAAAATGGAGGCCACTGAAGTCACTGGCTTTCAGAGAGGTATTTAACAGAGTTTTCTGAAGCTTAGTGATTCGTGTAAATGTTATTTAGGATGTCGGAGACCTGGAAAGGAGACTGGAGATTTTAGGTAAGATGTATAACTCTATCTGGGTTTCCCAGTAGACGCTAGTGGTAAGGAGCCCGCTTGCCAATGCAGGAGACATAATGCATGCGGGTTTGATTCCTGAGTCAGGAAGATCCCCTGGAGGAGAGTGTGACAACCCACTCCAGTATTCTTGCCTGGAGAATCTCACAGACAGAGGAGCCTGGCAGGCTACAGTCCAGAGGTTCGCAGAGTCGACACGACTGAAGCAACTTAGCACTCACACACAACTCTACCCGGGTATGTACATCTGTGATGTCTGGGTGTTTGGGCGTAAGAGGGAGAAAAACTGAAATCTAGATTTAATTGTTAATATTTATAAATATATTATAACTACAAATAATAAGTACACAAGATCCCAGAGGCAGAACAGCACAGACAAGAAATGTTAACAAAGAAGACATTGCAAGATGAGAGACATGAAAACAAGTTCAGTTTGGAATTGGGAAAAAGCACCTTTTGCTTTCTGGCACCTTTTGAGCTGCAAAAAGGAGAGATTTTTCTTATGCTAAATTTAAAACGACAGAGAAAAATAAAATAGTTACAACCCTCAAAGACATGGAAAGAATTGTACAATGATGCACATCTACATATCTTTTCTTCCATTTACAAAGAAAGAAAAGGTATAGCCATGATTTTCTTTCCTGTGTCTTTCCAGGCCTACCTCTTTACATTTCTTCATTCCCACCAGACTTCCGACTCGCAAGCAGCTTTCATCATCCAAATGGTCCCCGAGAGTCAGAGCTCCCTCTCTCTCCATTCCTACGTGCCCCAAACGTAAATGCCACCTCCTGCATGCAGGATTCCCTGAGCCTCTCAAGGAGAAATCACCCTTTCCCCACACACAGCTCTTCATCTGTCTTTAGATGATCCCCATCATGGCCTACCTACTGTTAGATTTCAATTGTTTTTCCAGTGGTTTAGGGTTACACTGTTTTCTCACAAATAGCATAGAACTCTGCCAATTTTCCTTTAATACTTGCTAAATAATCAGATGGATTCAAAATAGCAAAAAGATGGAGCAGCAGCCGGAATATGCTATCTGAATCATCAAAGGTAGTTGGTGAACATGGGACCTGCTCCTTTCTGATACATGGGCTCACCTTGGGGCCTGAGGTTCCTTCTGCCCTCCTGTGCAGACCATAGTCTGTTATTTACTTGGGGGACCCTGTGGAAGGCTTCTGTAAGTAGGATGGATTCTCTCAATCTCTCTAGCAAATATATGGAGTTGGTTTTTGCTGGTAACCGTTTCCTCTCTTTTTAAACTGGTCAGGATTGATAGCTCAGCTACCACTTAGTTCAGTACACTCTTTTACTGATAAGCCTCTTGTATTAAGGTTACTCAACAGAGTACTAACCATCGTATAGTCAAAGCTATGGCTTTGCCAGTAGTCATGTACGAATGTGAGGGTTGGACCATAAAGAAGGCTGAGCGCCAAGGAACTGATGTTTCAGGTTGCGGTGTTGGAGAAGACTCTTGAGAGTCCCTTGGACTGCAAGGAGATTGAACCTGTCCATCCTGAAGGAAATCAACCCTGAATATTCATTGGAAGGGCTGATGCTGAAGCTGAAGCTCCAATACTTTGGCCACCTGATGTGAAGAGCTGACTCATTGGAAAAGACCCTGATGCTGGGAAAGATTGAAGGCAGGAGGAGAAGGGGATGACAGAGGATGAGATGGCTGGATGGCATTATCAACACAATGGACGTGAGTCTGAGCAAGCTCTGGGAGATGGTGAGGGGCGGGCAAGCCTGGGGTGCTGCCATTGATGGGGTTGCAAAGAGTAGGACACGACTTAGAGACTGAACCACAACAAGCCTGTGTGCTGAGACCGCTGCAGAAGTTAATTCCCTGAATCCTCCTAACCTCCCTGGGAGGCGGGTATTACAACCCCCATTCCATACATGTAGTGGAGACTCAGTAGGTCTCTTATTCACATGAATTACACAGGGGCAAAACCAGAACTTGAGAACCTGTGACTTTCCATGCAGACATCCTGCCCCAGCCTTCTCTGGTCCGACAAGAAGCCCAAACAAGCAAGCCCTCTTCTTAGGCCATACGCTGCCGCCACCTTCTGGGTTACTCTGCTTGCAACGGAAAGAAAAACAGCCTTCTATTTTCCTCAAAGCAGGATGTTCTGATGAAGCTGTAAAACACACATTCTCAGAAATATTTAGCTCCTCCGAGAGATGGTCAGTATATTTAAAGAAGCTGTGTGTCCCTATTATGCTTAAAACAGATAACCGACAAGACCCACTGTACAGCACAAGGAACTCTGCTCAGTACTCTGTAATGACCTTAACGGAGAAAGAATCTGAAAAAGAACAGATACACGTATGTGTGCGTGTGCATACTCAGTCGCGTCCCACCCTGCAACCCCACGGTCCGCACCCCGCCAGGATCCTCTGACCATGGATCTCCCGGGCAAGAATACTGGAGGGGGTGCCGCATCCTTCTTCAGGGGATCTTTCTGACCCAGGGATCAAACCCGCGTCTCTTGCATTGGCAGGCGGGTTCTTTCCCACTGAGTCACTTTGGAAGCAGATACATGTATATGTATAACTGAATCACTTTGCTATACGCCTGAAACTAATATTACATTGTTAATCAACTATGCTGCTGCTGCTGAGTTTCGGCAGTCATGTCCGACTCTGTGCGACCCCAGAGATGGCAGCCCACCAGGCTCCCCCGTCCCTGGGATTCTCCAGGCAAGAACACTGGAGTGGGTTGCCATTTCCTTCTCCAGTGCATGAAAGTGAAAAGGGAAAGTGAAGTCACTCAGTCAACTGTGCTACAATATAAAATAAAAAATTTTTTTAAGTAAAGAAGAGGAAGGTATTTGGGCCCACAGCATCCCACAAAAGCAAATAAAGGACTCAGAGGTTAAAGAACAAAACTATGCCTTGTCTCTGAGCCAATTGTTATTCTTATTTCATAGAAGATTTCATGAGTTGCAAATGTTAAAATAATAATTATTATAAAGCTCTCAAATGTGACTTTCATGTCTTCAAAAGGAATTTAAAAAGGGAAGCTTCCAGAAAAAAAAAAGTTGTATGACTGTGAGAACGATAACCTAAAGCTTTCCTTTGAGGTGACACACATGTAATCACACTTATCACGGATCAGGCAGGGCTCCCACTGCTGCTGCTTTGCTGCTGTTCAGTAGCTCAGCCGTGTCCGACTCTTTGCAACCCCATGGACTGCAGCACGCCAGGCCCCCCTGTCCTTCACCAACACCCGGAGTTTCCTCAAACTCATGTCCATCAAGTCAGTGATGCCATCCAACCATCTCATGCTCTGTCATCCCCTTCGCCTCCTGCCTTTAGTCTTTCCCAGCATCAGGGTCTTTTCCAGTGAGTCAGTTCTTCGTATCAGGTGGCCAAAGTATTGGAGTTTCAGCCTCAGCATCAGTCCTTCCGATGAACATTAAGCACTGATTTCCCTAAAGATTGACTGAAAGCATCAGTTCCTCGGCGCTCTTTATGGCCCAGCTCTCACACCCACACGTGACCACCGGAAAAAACGTAGCTTGGCTATGTGGACCTTTGTTGGCAAAGTGATGTCTCTGCTTTTTAATATGCTGTCTAGGTTGGTCATAGCTTTTCCTTCAAGGAGCAAGCATCTTTTAAATTCATGGCTGCAGTCACTGTCCACAGTGATTTTGGAGCCCAAGAAAATAAAATCTGTCACTGTTTCCATTTTTTCCCCATCTATGTTTCATGAAGTAACGGAACTGGATGCTATGATCTTCATTTTATGAAAGTTGTGTTAAGCCAGCTTTTTCACTCTCCTCTTTCACCTTCATCAAGAGCCTCTTTAGGTCTTTTTCACTTTCTGCCATTAGAATGGTATTATCTGCATACCTGAGGTTGTTGATATTTCTCCCGGCAATCTTGATTCCAGCTTGTGCTTCATCCACCCTGGCATTTCACACAGTGTACTCTGCATATAAGTTAAATAAGCAGGGTGACAATATACACCCTTGACGTACTCCTTTCCCAATTCTGAGCCAGTCCATTGTTCTGTGTCTGGCTCTGATTGTTTCTTCTTGACCTGCATTCAGACGTTTCAGGAGACAGGTAAAGTGGGCTGATATTCTCATCTCTTTAAGAATCCTCCAGTTTGTTGTGATAGATGCAGACAAAAGCTTTAGTGTAGCTAATGAAGCAGAAAGTAGATGTTTTTCTGGAATTCTCTCTTTTTCTAAGATCCAATGGATGTTGGCAATTTGATCTCTGGGGCTTCTACCTTTTCTAAATCCAGCTTGTACATCTGCTGAAGTACTGATGTTTTACATAAGTGAGTTCATGTAATCCTTATAAAAATTATATAGAAGAGTTGCTACTGTTTCTAAACACCAGTGCAGAGCCGGAGGCCAAAGGGATGAAGCAACTTGCCCGTTTTTGCATAACCAGTTAGGGTCTATCTGGGACTTGAACAGGTTTTGTGACGCCAGAGTTCCCCAGGTCTCTGCTGTATGCCGTGAGACCTCTCGTAGCTTTTTTAGTTTTCCATACTAAATAGACTGTGGACAAAACTGCACCCAGAGGAAAGACAGCTTGAAGGGAAAGTGAGCAGGGTGGAAAGAAAGATCTTCGTTGGAACTGAAAGATATACCCAGAAAGTAGGAGGGGGATGTAGCTCACCTTTGTTTCTGATGCTAGCAAGAAAAGGGAGGCAAACTGCAAAGAAATAAGTTAAGGGCCATCTCAAAGATTCACACACACACATACACACACCAAAAAAGTAGTAACTCAAAAGCCATAAGACTAAACAGTAAGTGTATGTTTAGCAATTTAAGAAACTGCCAAAATGTCTTATTCATCTCTTTATTTTTGGCTACACTCGGTCTCCATTGCTGCTCCCGAGTTTTCTCTTGCTGTGGGCACGGCTCTAGGCTGCAGACCTCAGGCTGCAGAGCTCGGCTTGGCGGCGGTGGCACACGGGCTCAGTTGCTCCTCAGCACGTGCAGTCTTCCCGGCCCAGGGATGGAACCTGCGACCTCTGGCAGGCAGAGTCTTATCCACGGCGCCACCAGAAACGTCTTTAACAAACACTTTTTAAGAAGTCACAATATTTGGGTCTCATTTGCATCAGGAAACGTGAGGCATTTTTGTTTGCTAGGTGTGCTAATGGCATGGCAGATAGATCATTATACGTTAGCATGTTAAGTAGTAATGGGTAAATTTATGTACAATGTGGGATTTACTTTAAAATAATTAATCAAATAATTGGGTGGGGGGAAGTGTGGTTTGAAAAAGAGAGGAGTGCTTCTATAGAAATCAGTCCAAAGAGAACCATTCTAAAGATAGCAGTTTTTAAGCCATTTACATAAGGCATCATCTGAGGGAAAAAATGGAACTCTTGAGAACTAAGTCATATCAAACAGGCACTCATGGAAACTCAGCGGTATCAGACACTACCACTCACCAAGCCGACTCCAACTTCATATTCCTCATGCTACAATGGTCACTTTATCTTGAATACTTAGAACTTATATATGCAGAGCATCACTGTATTCATTTTCTAAAACATGTATAATCCACATAGGAAATAATAACTAAATGCATGCTTGTGTCGTGAGGTATCACTTTGCTCATGTTAGCCATAACCCCAGAACAGATATCCACTGGGCAAAACATCTCACTAGTTTTTAGACCTAATACCTGACTCTCTAAACCTGACTCTGTTAAGGTAGGATGGACACTCTCTGAAATAACACTTTTCATTTTTCCCCAGGAACACAGGAAGAGGACACATGATTCAATGGAGTTGGGAAATGGTAGCAGAGTAAATGAATTTGTGTTTCTGGGGCTTACTCAGTCCCAAGACCTGAGCTTGGTCTTATTTCTCTTTTTGTGCTTTGTGTACATGACCACTCTGCTGGGCAACCTCCTCATCATGGTCACTGTGAGCTGCGAGTCTCGCCTCCAGACCCCCATGTACTTCCTGCTCCGCAACCTCTCCGTCTTGGACATCTGCTTCTCCTCCATCACTGCCCCCAAGGTCCTGGTGGACCTTCTTTCAGAGAGAAAGACCATCTCCTTCCATGGCTGCCTCACGCAGATGTTTTTCTTCCACCTCCTCGGGGGTGCAGACATCTTCTCTCTCTCGGTCATGGCCTTTGACCGCTACGTGGCCATCACTAAGCCCATGCACTACGTGACCGTCATGAGTCAGGGGCGGTGCACTGCCCTCATCGTGGTCTCCTGGGCGGGGGGCTTCGTCCACTCCATCGTGCAGATCTCCCTGTTACTACCCCTCCCCTTCTGTGGACCCAACGTCCTGGACACTTTCTACTGCGACGTCCCCCAGGTCCTCACACTTGCCTGCATGGACACTGCTGTCCTTGAGCTCCTGATGATTTCTAACAATGGCCTGGTCACCACACTGTGGTTCGTCTTCCTCCTTGTATCCTACATGGTCATATTATTACTAATAAGGTCCCACTCTGGGGAGGGCAGGAGGAAAGCCATCTCCACCTGCACCGCCCACATCACGGTGGTCACCCTGCACTTCGTGCCCTGCATCTACGTCTACGCCCGGCCCTTCTCCGCCCCCCCCACTGATAAGGCCGTCTCTGTGACCTTCACTGTCATCTCCCCTCTGCTGAACCCCCTGATCTACACCCTGAGGAACCAGGAGATGAAGGCAGCCATGCGGAGACTGAGGGGAAGACTCAGGCCTTCTGTAATGAAATAGAGTAAGACTTTCCAACTTATTCATCAGCAAGGACCCCTTTCATTATTTTTCCCATAGAGTCATATTTATATAGTCAAATACATTGTCAGTAAACCAACTGCATGTACTAGGTAACACTTTATTTTGCAATTTAAATTAAGAGATTATTGGTAAGCCAAGCCTCTGGTGAGCACAGAGTATCAGGGTTACAGGATGATGTATTTTTACTCAAAGACCAAAGTAACAATGTGTGGATCACGAAAGCTATACGGCAGATGAAGAGACTGACTGAATCTAGTCAGTCTCTTTTCTTTCCAAAGGCAAGTAAATAGAAGAATAAAGATAGAGTGATTTGCTCAAGCTCTTGTCTAGAGTCAATTCCAGAGAGAAGCCTTCAGATACTCAGTCATTGCCGTCACCATACGAACGCAATTCACTTCATTACTGGGCCTGTCCCTGCCAAACTGCAACGCTCTACGAGACAGTTCACGTGATCGTGCCCCTGAAGTACGCGTATATGAATACATGTGGCCTATCACAGATTAAGGAATTTGTTCTGCTGAGCGTAGCTCCATACGGGCTCCCAACCTAGTGAGCACCTCAAAGGTGCCTAATGGTTGTACCCCTGGATTCCTATCAGAATGAAGAAGCTTGGGAAGATTTCCCATGATGGCCTCAAGGCATTTACCTTATGCAGAACTAAAGACAGATTCAAATTCTTATAAGGTTAGACAAAGGCAGGGAGAACCTCAAGGATCCTACACAAAGAGTAACCCATTCTCCTTATTCAAGAGCTAGTTTTCAGTTGCAAACCTTTCTAGGCCCGAACTCAGGTAGGATTTACATTCTTCCCACTGGAAAGAGAGAGAAAGACAGATAAAAGTCTAACCAGACTGTCCGCTTCTCATCTGTTAGTGTTTGTGAACAGGCAGCATAGGCTAGCGTTTTTGTCTACAAATACAGTCAACGTAAAAAGGAAAGCGTGGCAGCTGAGAGCTCTAACTTCAGAGTTATACAAACCCGGCTCTAAATCCTACCTCTGCCACCCTTGAGTCGGTCTAATTTTTCCTTTTTTTAGGTATTTATTTTGGCTGCGCTGGTCCTCACTGCTGTGAGTGGGCTTTCTCGAGCTGCGGTGAGAAGGGGCTCCCCTCCGGAGACGCGGAGTGTGGGCTTCTCTTTGCAGGGGCTTCTCCTTTCATGGAGCCCCAGGGTAGTGGGCTTCGTCGTGGCTCACAGGCTTGGTTAGTCGCTCCTCAGAATGTAGGGTCTTCCCAGATCAGCGATCAAGCCGCATGTCCTCTGTTTTGACAGGCAGAGTCTTAACCACTGGGCCATCAGGGAAGTCCCTTGAGTTACTTTAACGCTTCACAGGCCACCGTTCGCCCATCCAAATGTACTTATACGATCTCCTGGAGTTGCTGCGAGGGTTAGCAGGCAATGGTGTATGTGGAACACAGTCCCTGGCAGATAGTACATGCTCAGTTACAGGCAAACAGGTCCATTTTATTTATTTATTTTATATTAGTGTTCATGCTTCTCTCTTTTCCAAAATGAAAATAACTGTATTTTAAAATTACACTTATAATGTATTTCTTACCTAAAATGCAGAAAGCTTAGAAAGCATAAAGCAGATAGTTAAAAATCTACAGCTAACTGCTTTGCTCATCTGCGGTAAAAACCACAAATGAGTCCATTCTAATATGACCCTTTTTGCTCTTCCTAACACACATTCTGTCCCCCATCAGGCTGTTATACTCTTCTCCTATATATGGCCCATATTCATTATTATTAGAAAAAAAAAATAGTGTGGAAAAGGTGGGAGTGTACATTGAATTCAAAGCGGCTATCATCTTAAACGCTGGGCTGGAAGAAGCACAAGCTGGAATCAAGATTGCCAGGAGAAATATCAATAACCTCAGATAGGCAGATGACACCACGCTTATGGCAGAAAGTGAAGAGGAACTCAAAAGCTTCTTGATGAAGGTGAAAGTGGAGAGTGAAAAAGTTGGCTTAAAGCTCAACATTCAGAAAACAAAGATCATGGCATCTGGTCCCATCACTTCATGGGAAATAGATGGGGAAACAGTGGAAACAGTGTCAAACTTTATTTTGAGGGGCTCCAAAGTCACTGCAGGTGGTTACTGCAGCCATGAAATTAAAAGACACTTACTCCTTGGAAGGAAAGTTATGACCAACCTAGATAGCATATTGAAAAGCAGAGACATTTCTTTGCCAACAAAGGTCCGTCTAGTCACGGCTATGGTTTTTCCAGTGGCCATGTATGGATGCGAGAGTTGGACTGTGAAGAAGGCTGAGCGCCTAAGAACTGATGCTTTTGAACTGTGGTGTTGGAGAAGACTCTTGAGAGTCCCCTGGACTACAAGGAGATCCAACCAGTCCATTTTGAAGGAGATCAGCCCTGGGATTTCTTTGGAAGGACTGATGCTAAAGCTGAAACTCCAGTACTTTGGCCACCTCATGCGAAGAGTTGTCTCATTGGAAAAGACTCTGATACTGGGAGGGATTGGGGGCAGGAGGAGAAGGGGATGACAGAGGATGAGATAGCTGGATGGCATCACTGACTCGATGGATGTGAGTCTGAGTGAACTCCGGGAGTTGGTGATGGACAGGGAGGCCTGGCGTGCTGCGATTCATGGGGTCGCAAAGAGTCAGACACGACTGAGCAACTGAACTGAACTGACTGATCATCTTAAAATTTCTGGCTTTCTGAGACTTCCCTGGAAGTTAAGCCTCCCCAGTAGTTAAGTCTGCATGCTTGCAATGCAGGGGGCCTGGGGTCCCGGTCCTGGTCAAGGAACCACATTCCACTAAGAGTTTGCATGCCTGCAACTAAAAATAGTCTTGCACGCCACAATGAAGAGCAAAGATCCTGCCTCTGCAACTAAGGCCTGGGGTAGCCAAATAAATTAATAATTCTTAATTCTAGCTTTCTGTCACTTAAGCATGACAACAGGACTTCCTATCCACATAGCTTGGACCACCACCCTGAAGCAGCTGCAGTACAGCACAAGAAAGCTTCGTAGCAAAAGAAAACCATGGCTCAAAGAGAAACCATGGCCTTGAGAGCAGAGATAAGGGATCAGACCGAGAAGGCAGACCCAAGCTGATGAAAGAGAGCCCCAAGGGAGTTAGTTAGCCAAAGGATGGTGCAGACTGAGGGGGCTTCCCAGGGGGCTCAGCGGTAAAGAATCCGCCTGCCAACTAGGAGACTCGGGTTCAGTCGCTGGGTGGGGAGAATCGTGGAGCAGAACATGGCAAGCTGCTGCACTATTCTTACTTGGAACATTCCATGGACAGAGGAGCCTAAGGGGCTGCGTCTGTGGGGCTGCCCGGTTGAGCACACACTGTGAGTCTTAAAGACAGACTTCCTTCACACCCCTCACTGGATCTGGGCTGACCCCGTAAGGACCCATGAACTAACCAGCTCACTTGGTCATTTCCTGCCCCCTGATCAATCAGCTCTAACTTTTCACAGGACTAACCCAGCCTGCAAATGCTAAGAAGAAGCCACACTTGTCGCCACTCCTGTGGTCCTGCTAACACTGATCAGGTAGCTCTGGTCTCTAGACTCCTGAAGGTTTTCTTTATGAAACCGCCTATGAAAACTGCACACCACAAAGCACCTTATAGCCCATTTCGTGCAAATGCATCCTTCCCTTTCCTTCCTGTGACTCGCTCACACCAGAGCTTTATCACTGCGTCAGCACTGGACCTGTGGAGTGTGCATCACTGTATCGCAGAAGCATAGTCCCCAGGGAACAGGAACTCAGAACCCCAGCCACAGCATCGGGGACACCCGACACTCCCTCCAACTGTGTCTAAAACACGGCATAGCCTGATTCAATGACCCCGGAGAAGGGGAAAGCAGCTGCATCTCATCATACCAAGATTTATTGTTTCTCTGGATGACATAAAAGTCACAAGCTGGGCTGCATTTTTCCCATTTAAATGAGTTGTTATTATTGCTTAAGGTCTATTGTTAAGAGCCATAGAAAATTTAACAGACTCTGATCATATACATGGGCTTCCCTCGTGGCTCAGCTGGTAAAGAATCCGGCTGCAATGCGGGAGATCTGGGTTCATGCCCTGGGTTGGGAAGATCCCCTGGAGAAGGGACAGGCTACCCACTCCAGTATTCTGGCCTGTAGAATTCCATGGACTGTATAGTCCATGGGTTCACAAAGAGTCAGACACGACTGAGCGACTTTCACGACCATAGGTCATATACATAGCTTTCAAACTACCCTTTCCTACCTCACACCCTTTAATCAGACATTGTAATGATAAACATCTCTGGGCATGAACCCGATGCCATAAAATAATTCTGAAGTAACTAAACAGATGAATATCAAGAACTATCACCATGCTACCTCCCGAGGATCCAAGTGAGCTGTGGATCTCAGAGATGTAGGTTAAGACAATCACATGGGGCAACGTGCATGTCACATTAAACAGAAATTGCAGAGAATTCCCTGGTGATCCAGCAGCTAAGACTGTGCTCCCATTGCAGGGGACCCAGCTTCCATCCCTGGTCAGGGAGCTAGATCCCACTTGCCTCAACTAAGATTTTACATTCTTCTAGCTAAATATTCTGCATGCTGCAACTAAAGATCCCACATGCTATAACTAAAAAAAAATCCCAAACGCCACGACTAAAAAAGATCCCGCGGGCCACAGTGAAGATCAAAGGTGCTGAGTGCTGCGGCTAAGATCCGGTGCAGCCAAATAAATTCATTTTTAAGAAAAGAAACTGCATCTATAATCCACGCCATACGGTCTCTGAGAGCTACCCTGACTGTGGCCACAGAGCTTTGATTTTTCTATTGTTGCCTTTTTACTTAAGTTTCATTTCCCAGCTGGCGGCAAGCAAACCAATTTTGGTGAGGAAGAAAGTTGCGTGATCCACGGTGTGTTTTCACAGAACGTTTTCTTCCTAAGCCAAGGAGGGTAACACACGTCTCACGTGCTTCCTCTAGAGAAAAGGGTGTGACCTGGGTGTCCACTAGTGTCTCTGCAGGTCCCTGTGAGACGAGTCGGAGTAGGGATGAGGGAGATGGAGACAGAGAAGGAGGAGGGCTTGGTGACCCTTAATGACTCCCACAAGAACACCACTGAGTTGGCCACTTGGCTTCTGCATTCATACCCAACAACACTCCCACTGTGAATTCCTTGATTAGGCTGTGGCTGGGTGACTAATAGAGGTGGCCGAGGCACTGCAAGGCAACACAGAAGAGACGAGATGATGTGACTTCCCGAGGTTGCCATTTCCCACCTGAAGGAAAAACATAGCAAAATCACTCGCCTTGAGGTAGGCAACCCAGGAAACAGAATTTCCCCAGAACCAACTGCTAAGATGCGGTGGGAGCGTCATAAGAGGATCAACTTTTCCCTTGGAGACTGAGTCGTTTAACGCTGGCGGATGTGAACTTCCGAAACTGGAAGACTGCAGATTTTTCAGAAATGGCATAAATATGCAGAATATTCTTCTTGAAAGCAAACTTTTAATGAAGTCAAGAAAAGTGGTAGCTTTTCACTATTAGGAAAAAGGGAATTGGGGCTTGCAAAATAGAAGAAGGTCAGGTGGCTCCAAGGGCATGAAGCATGTTTACTTGGTGAGATGTTGAGATTCGAATTGTTTTCAAGGTAGAGAGGGTGCTGATACCCCAGCTCCCCGGAGGCGACAGCCTTGGAAAAACTGCTCTCCAAGACAGCAGTTCCTGATTCCAAATATGCACTCTGGCCAGCTTTGCTTCTTGGCTGGGAATGGCATTTGGAAAGCTTTGAGTAAGGTGTTTTAACAGCTAGCTAATCTGTACTCTGGTGTGCTACTGAATATGAACAACGTTCCTAAAATTTGGAGGGATTCAATCAAGAGTAGGCACTTTTCAATCCAGGAAAAGAGACAGTTGTGACGGGGGCCCCTCTGAGATTCCACTCCATGCAGGGCCTGGGGCAGCATGCTCGGTGGGAAGCTGGGCTGGAAGGGAGCCTGAGTTTGCCGGCTCTGCGGTGTCCGATAAGCTTCTTTCCAAAGGGTGGTCCCCAAAGGGAGTGATTTCTAAGAAAACGTCATGATCCTTTTCACCTTGTAAAAACACACAAAATTCCATTTCTTTTTTTTTTTTTTTTTGATTGAAGTATAGTTGATTTACAATGTTGTGTTAGTTTCAGGTATATAGCAAAGTGATTCAGTTATGCATATATGTATATATATGTTCTTTTTCAGATTATTTTCCCTTATAGATTATACAAAATACTTAGTTCCCAGTGCTATCCAGTAGCTCCTTGTTGGTTATCTAATTTATATATAGTAATGTGTATTTCTTTGAGTCCCTTTTTTGGGGGAGGGGACAAGAATACTGGAGTGGGTTGCCATTCCCTTCTCCGGGAGATCTTTTCCCAGCCCAGGGATTGAACCCAGGTCTCCCACATTGTAGGCAGACGCTTTACCATCTGAGCCACCAGGGAAACAGGGAAGTAGGCGCAGATGGTAAAGCATTGGCCTACAATGCAGGAGACCCAGGTTCGATCCCTAGGTTGGGAAGATCTCCTGGAGAAGGAAATGGCACCCCACTCCAGTACTCTTGCCTGGAAAATCCCATGGACGGAGGAGCCTGGTGGGCTACAGTCCATGGGGTCACAAAGAGTCGGACACAACTGAGTGACCTCACTTTCACTTTCACTTTCAATGTGTGTTAATCCCAAACTCTGAATTTACCCCTCCCCTCAATTGTATTTCTTTACCCACTACCCACCCCCACCCATCCTGTGCTGTGTCTCAATGCAATGTGCATAATCTTACAGTTTCAAAGCATCCTCACTCCGAACAAAGACAGCATCCTTAGAGACCCACAAGACTCATGATTTTCAGGAGGAGTTTGTGTTTGAGGTAATGCTACTGAGAACTCATTTCTGCACCTTGCGTTGGAACACTATGTGGTTGATGGAGGTTCTTGGTGAAGGTACCTCTGAAAAATGTAGTCTACTTATCAAAATCACTTATCAAAAGGGAATTGGGGCTTGCAAAATAGAAGAAGGTCAGGTGGCTCCAAGGACATGAAGCACGTTTACTTGGTGAGATGCTGAGATTCGAATTATCTTATCCCATCACTCTGACACACTCTCGTGTAAGTTACTCCCAGTCAAGCCTTCCACCCACCGTGTGCCGGCTTCTGCCCTCACCATCACACACCCACGTTCTACTCTCACTTGCTTTGCAAAAGATGTTTTTTCTCTGCAGGGTTTTCTGAGAAGGGCTAATCGACACTGGGAAGAAGTATAGTTGCGGTAGTTAATAGCATCAGTCTTTGGATTAAGACAAATCTTGGTTTGAGACGTGGATCTACCAGTAGTCAGATCTTGACCAAGTTACTTAATCTTTCTGTGTCTCGGTCCCCTCCTCTATAAAATCAGGATAATCATATTTATTTCACATGGATATGATGAGTTTTAGAAGCAGTAAAATGAACATAAATATTCATGAAAAGGAAGAAAAAATTAGCAAAGCAGAGCTCCATTATTCTGCTCAGATTTCTATAATGCTGAAACCTTGCAAGTTGCCTGGACTCCCAACCCACCCCACTCCACCCCACCCCAAAGCCAAATATCCAGATGATGGTTTCAAAGTGAGGGTTATAGTTTATTTTCTTTCTGTAAAGATTTTTAAATATAAATACCTATATTTATGACTGCATACAGAGATAAACTTACCTATGGTTATAAGCAGGTGTGTGATATAATACCTTGATTTTTTTAACATATGCCTTAGTTTAAATCGCTGTGTAAAAAAAGAAAAACATCCCTAGAGGATAAATGGCATTTTGCACTTATTCCAAAGTGCTAGGAAGAGGGCTTTGAACCACAGAGTCAGTGGCAAGATGACCCACTCTCAGTCAAGTCCCTAAAAGGGATCTGACTTGTGTGAGGAAGCAGCGTGTGCCTGAAGCTGGTGAGACAGGGTAGCGACTGGCAACTCAGGTTCCTCAACGGCTTCTAGTTTGCAAAACAGACATACTGTCTTGCCTGCCCCTTAGAAGAGCCCTGCTTATGAGGTAGTTCTGAGTAACTGTCGCCAAGTCGTGTCCAACTCTTCGAGACCCCATGGACTGTAGCACGCCAGGTTTCCCTGTCCCTCACCATCTCCCAGAGTTTGCCTGAGTTCATGCCCAACTGTCACCATATTGTAAATCAGCTCTAGTGGTGCAGCCTGAGAACTGACTCTAATTCACATCCTGTGACCCTCACATGTATTTCTCATGAGTTTGGTACTATTATCGAGTAACCTGCCCAAAGTCAAAGCAGCTAGGAAGTGGTCAATCCCAAACGGCATACATGCTCCAGATGATCCACAAAGGTGTATCCAAAAAGCGAGTGTAGGATGTGCTGCTGCCCCAGCAGGCCTCCTGGACGAGGTTTGCAGATATTCCATGTCCAGTGGGGTGGTTTTTCATATATCTCCCCCTGATTTTGTACCGCCTCACTTTTCTTTCTGCCGATTCCACAAGCTGCAACATGCTTCTTGTCTTAACTGTAAATGCCTTCAGGAGAGGATCTGTGTTAGAGTAACCATTTCCTCGATGTCATTAGGATGATGACTTTTATGTGTCAACTGGACTGGCCACAGGGATTCAGATTAAAACTGGTTGCTGGGTGTGTCTGAGAGGCTGTTTCAGATGAGATTTGCGTTTGGATTTGGGGACTCAGTAAATCAGATTAGTCACCTGTCCCCCAGTAGGTGGATATCCTCCCACCTGTTGAGGACCCCAATAGAGCAAAAGAGGTGGAGGAAGGAGAAATGGAACCCCCATTCTTTTTTTTTTAAGAAAGAAAGATAAAAAGAGAAAAGAAAAAAAGTTCTGGTTTCCATTTTATTATTTATTTTTGGCCACACAGTGCAGCATGTGGGATCTTAGTTCCCTGACCAGGGATCAAACCCACGCCCCTGGCAGGGGAAGTGTGGCGTCTTGGTCATTGGACCGACAGGGAAGTCCTTGGACCCTTATTTTGGCCTCACAGCTCAAGTTCGGCCATCTCATCATTTTATACCATTGGCTCCTCTAGTCCTCAGGTCGTTGAGTTAGGACTGAATTCCACTATCAGCTTTCCTGGGTCTCCAGCTCACAGAAGGCAGACTGAGGGACTTCTCAGCCTCCATAGCAGCATGAGTCAATTTTGCGTAATAATTCTTTCACTAAATGTGCATATGTGTGTGTATATATATGTACATATATGCTTATATCCGTATGATGGATACAAATATAAATACTGATCTTACTGGTTCTGCTTCTGGAGAACCCTAACACGGCCATGGAAATGGTACGTAGAGGAAGGAAAGAAAAAAAGAAAACCCAGGTCTCCCACATTGCAGGTGGATTATTTACCAGCTAAGCCACCAGGGAAGCCCAAGAATACTGGAGTGGGTAGCCTATCCCTTCTCCAAGGGGTCTTCCCAACCCAAGAATTGAACTGGGGCCTCCTACATTGCAGCTGGATTCTTTACTGGCTGGCTACCACGGAAGCTCCATATATGTGATGGATACAGATATAAATACAGATCTTATTGGTTCTGTATTAGGTTTCTAGAGAACCCTAGAAATGGTATATAAAGAAAGGAAAGAAAACAGAAATAGAGAAGAAAAACAGGAGCAAGAAGGAAGGGAGAACAGTTGACGCAGAAGCTTTTAATCTTGTCACAGTGGTTTCCTGAGCAGATTTGAAAACCATTCACTTATCACTCCAGTATCCGAAAGAAAGATTCTAGAATAAGATGCTGTCGTCAATTAAAATACTTCTACGTTCCGGATTAACCAAAGACTTTGAGGATGATTTCTCCATTGGTTATGGTAAGTAGTTAGTGTGGGGAATATTAGGATTCCTGAGAGCCAAAATTTTCTGTATTCATGATTCTGAACATTTATTCTTACCACAATAACATTATTCTCATCACTCCATGTTGTTGACATAAACAACAAGCACTAACAGCAATGAAATGAAAAGGGGGCTCTTCTCTTATTTTTCTGTGTGAATAAAAGGAGAATGCTGCCTGGGGAACTGTGCTCTTTAAAGGATCTTTTCCTAAGATTTGGAGACAGAAATGGCAACCCACTTCAGTATTCTTGCCTAGAGATTTCCATGGACAGAGGAGGCTGGCAGGCTGCAGTCCACGGGCTTGACTACCTTATAAGACTTTCTGAGATTGGAAAAGCAAAAGGAGTGGGGATGGGGGTGTGAGGAATTAAAACCGGAATCAGAGAAAGAGCCACAGCAGGGCCACTGCACGAGGCAAGACTCTGGGAGGACCTAAAGTAAATAAACAAGGCAAAGACAAGACAATTTTCATGTTCTACTTGATAAAGGCTTTATTTGTTATAAAATAATAATTATGAAAATGTTGTTGTTCAGTCACTAAGGCAGGTCCTACTCTTTCGTGACCCCTGGACTGTGTGTAGCCCACCAGGCTCCTCTGTCCTTGGCGTTTCCCAGGCAAAAATACCAGAGCAGGTTGCCATTTCCTTCTCCAGGGAATCATCCCGAGTAGTCAATTAAATTTTCCTTGAAATGAAATGCAGCCTTTACACATGAGGCTAAAATATTATAAAGTCATTACCACGTTTATATTTTTTAACACTTTACTGAAGTACGATGTACATACATATAGAAAAATGTACATAAGCCTAGAGTCTGATGAACTTCCACACAAGCTGAATACATCTTTGCAACAAGTACCCAGATCAAAGAAACATAACATTCTCAGCACCTCAAAAGCCTCCCTCACGCTCCCTTTAGTTTTGCACACCTCGGTTCTTTATGTGAACAACACGGGAGTGTGTGTATCTTTTGTGCCTGGATCATTTTGCTCCACGTATTCGTGAGATTCGTGGATGTTGTTACATGTAGTGAGATCTTCCCCATTGCTACGTAGCAGTGTGTGGATTTAACAGTTTATCTTTTCTACTGTTAGCGGGTATTTGTGCCATTCTGCAGTTTGAGGCAATTACAAACAGTGCTATGAACATTCTAGGCTGTGTCTTCCAGTGGACACATAGAACAACAGATTGTTCTTAAGATGGAGATAGGTAGATGGATGACAGAGAGATACATATAGATCTCCATCTTAAAATAATAGCTAATAAAGATATCGGAGAAGGCAATGGCACCCCACTCCAGTACTCTTGCCTGGAAATCCCATGGATGGAGGAGCCTGGTAGGCTGCAGTCCATGGGGTCGCTAAGAGTCGGACACGACTGAGTGACTTCACTTTCACTTTTCCCTTTCATGCATCGTAGAAGGAAATGGCAACCCACTCTAGTGTTCTTGCCTGGAGAATCCCAGGGATGGGGGAGCCTGGGGGGCTGCCATCTCTGGGGTCGCACAGAGTCGGACACGACTGAAGTGACTTAGCAGCAAAGATATAGGTATCAGTATTAGCAGATATAATCAAACAGCAAAATGGTTATTTGACACCCCACCAGCAGGGTTCCAACTGTCTCATAGCTTCACCATCACTTGATACTTTGCAGTTTCTTGCTGTGATTTTAATTCGCATTTCCCTGGTAATTAATGAAGCTGAATCCGCTTTTCGATACTCTGTTGTGAATTTTTTTCTCCTAAATGTGCATCTATTATTTCAGCCATGCTGGGTCTTCCCTGCTGTGCAGACTCTTTCTAGCTGCAGAGAGCAGGAACTCCTCTCTAGCTGTGGTGTGCGGGCTCCTCCTGGCGGCGGCTTCTCCGGCCGCGGAGCACTGGGCTCTAGGGTGCTCGGGCTCCGTAATTGCGGCTCCCCGGCTCTGGAGCACAGGCTCGATACGTGGGGCTCACTGGCTTAGTTGCTTTACGGCGAGCGGGATCTTCCCCGACCAGAGATCAAACCCATGTCTCCTGCACTAGCAGGCAGATTCCTCACCACGGAGCCACCAGGAAAAGCCCTTTGGTGAAGTTTTGGTTCCTGTCTTTGGCCATTTTCTGCTTTGCTCATCTGCCTTCTTCTCCTGACTTGCAGAAGTTGTTTACATACTCCGGAGGTCGGTCTTTTCTCAGCTCTAAGTCTTGTGTCTTCTTCCATTTCAGAGTTCTTTTAATTCTCATAGTGACGTCTTTTCTTTGCGCGTCCTACAGCGCATGCTTGCTCTTCATCGCGGCAAGTGTCACTTGCTACAGTACATGGAGAACTGAAGAGGTCCCCACAGCGGTCACCTGTGTCTCAGTGGCCACAGTGATAGAACCGACCTGCTTGAACGACTCCCGTCAGAAACCTGGGTCACCTTCTCCCTCACGATGGCGTACAGAATTGCAGGCACAGAGCCTGCCCAGAAAATAAAGAACCTCCCAGGCCAACAGCAAAACGCAAGCGACAGAAAAGCCAAGGGTAGACCTCTTAATACATCCTTTAACTGTGCTGTTATTTCTTCCAGAGATGTACTTGGAAAATAGTCTGTGACGCCATGGATCAGGGAAACTATACCAGGGTGAAAGAATTTATTTTCCTGGGCATTACCCAGTCTCGAGAGCTCAGCTGGGTCTTGTTCGTCTTTTTGTTTCTGGTTTACATGACGACTCTTCTGGGAAACCTCCTCATCATGGTTACGGTGACCTGGGAATCGCGTCTCCACACCCCCATGTACTTCCTGCTCCGTAACCTGTCAGTTCTTGACATCTGCTTTTCCTCCATCACAGCTCCTAAGGTCCTGGCTGACCTGCTCTCAGAGAGGAAGACCATCTCCTTCAGTGGCTGTGTCTCTCAGATGTTCTTCTTTCACCTGCTCGGGGGAGCGGATGTGTTTTCCCTCTCGGTGATGGCCTTTGACCGCTACGTGGCCATCTCAAGACCCCTCCACTATCTGACGGTCATGAGTCGGGGGCGGTGCACTGCCCTCATCGTGGCCTCCTGGGCGGGGGGCTTCGTCCACTCCATCGTGCAGATCTCCCTGCTGCTCCCCCTCCCCTTCTGCGGACCCAACGTCCTGGACACTTTCTACTGCGACGTCCCCCAGGTCCTCACACTCGCCTGCACGGACACCTCCTCTCTGGAGCTCCTGACGATTTCCAGCAATGGATTAGTCAGTTGGTTCATATTCTTCTTTCTCCTCGTCTCCTACACAGTCATTCTGACGATGCTGAGGTCCCACTCCGGGGAGGGCAGGAGGAAAGCCATCTCCACCTGCACCGCCCACATCACGGTGGTCACCCTGCACTTCGTGTCCTGCATCTACGTCTACGCCCGGCCCTTCACCGCCCTCCCCACCGATAAGGCCGTCTCTGTGACCTTCACTGTCATCTCCCCTCTGCTGAACCCCCTGATCTACACCCTGAGGAACCAGGAGATGAAGGCAGCCATGCAGAGACTGAAGAAACAGCTAGGGCATTCAGAAAGGGTTTAGCGTCTATGAGGACAAGATAATACCAGAATTCAAAGATAAATATTAGGGACTTCTCTGGCAGTCTTGTCATTCAATCCCTGGTCGGGGAGCTAAGATCCTGAAAGCTGCTTGATGTGACCAAATATATATACATACACAGGAGAGGGGTCCATTTGAGCCAGTCCTGAAAGTGGACTGTATTCCAGCCTTTAGTCCTACAGCCCCAACTAATTGTAAGGGAGTTGGGAATGTAATCCAGCTCTGCACCCAGAAAGAAGAGGTGAGATCATGAAAAACAGTGAGCGATAGAAATCTCTTTGGCATTTATGACTCACGGCTAAGAAATCACGATCGGATCAGAGTACAGGGACTAGAACATTGTGTTAAGGAGTCTCTTTATACATAGAAATGTTTGCTGGAAGGAGTACTGCACACTTGGAACGCACAGAGAACCACGCTGAAGTGAAAGAGACAGGAGATGAAGAAATCTAACTTTCCTGACCCAGGGACTGAAGCAGCGTCTCCTGCATTGGCCGGCAGATTCCCGACCAGCAGCGCCCCCGGGAATGCCTGTTGTAAGCCGACATTTATTGATACAGAGGCTGCTATAGAGATGGGCGTCGTCTTCTTACCGTCCTTTCCAGCGCTCTGTTCTCTTCCACCACTCAAATATGCTCTGAATTATTTTCCAATATTAGACATTCTTCCTCCAAGCATCAAAGTCCCAGTAAAGACATAACTTGTCTTCAGTTGGATCCATCTGTAGAGTAAACCCTCCTTTACTGCCTGGTTCCATCTTTACTCTGGTACCATTGTTCTCCAGCTCCTCTATACTTTTCACAAAGGTGTCTTTTTTTCCCCCCTACTTCTCTGTTGACTTTACCTTGAGCAAAACTGTTATGACTGGGCAAAACTTTAAATAATCAAAGATCTATACCATCAGAGTCTGTGTTCCCAAGTGTGCGTGCGTCGCTCAGCCCTGTCCAACTCTTTTCAACCCCATGGACTGCAGCCCCCCAGGCTCCTCTATCCATGGGGGTTCTCCAGGCAAGAATACTAGACTGAGTTGCCATGCCCTCCTCCAGGGGATCTTCCTAACCCAGGTATCGAACTGGGGTCTCCTGCATTGCAAGCAGATTCCTTACCAGCTGAGCTACCAGGGAAGCCTGTTCCCAAGTGTAGGACCCCACGAAAGACTGTAACCTACAAAAGTTGTTCACGAAGCTGACTTGGACCATTTGCAACATGCAAAACAACCTCATAAAACAGTGAGGAAAAGCAGCTGAACTCAGAAGACCGTTAAATTTACTTGTCTGTCACCATGACATCAAATACTTACTTGGATCAATATATATACATATTTTTTCTCCAAGTAGAGACATTTTCTTAAGGAACAATTAGATATTGAGCTGATTCTAGTTTATTCTACATACATTCCATATATTTGGCCCTATCATTTGTGATGTTTTTTCCTACCCCAGAAACATTGATTTTTTAAACTCCCATGATATTTTTCATAAGCAAATAAATGTATCTATATACACGGATGGGTTAATTCAGGGGTGATCCTGTCATTCTGGATGTCTTTGAAAAATTCAAAGAAGAGTCAGGTTGCTTCAGCTTAGTTTCCAAGATGCTAATGGGGTCAGCACCACAGAGACTATACTGAAGCAACCGTGAGATTCCGGCCACAAAACTCTACCCTGGACGGATCTGCAGAGTTCTGCTGTCGATACTGTTGCGTAACTTGTCTTTCGAGTCTGGAAGAGAGTGTTGTCCACATGGCTCTTACTCGATAACAGACTGTCAGCTCAGTACGATGTTAGTGAGCTATTGCTGTACAACCCATTACCCAAAACTTAGTGGCTTAAAACAGCACCCGTTTCTTTTTATTTATCTATTTATGGCTGTGCTGGGTCTTCGTTTCTGCACATGGGCTTTCTCTAGCTGCAGCGGGCGGCCTTCCCACCTTTGTGGCAGCTGCTCTTGTTGTGGGCTCACGGGCTTCAGCAGTGGCAGCAAGCAGGCACAGTCGCTGAGGCCTGAGGGCTCCAGAGTGTGGGTTCAGCAGCTGTGGCCCACAGGCTTACTTGCTCTGTGGCACATAGCATCTTCCCCGACCAGGGACAGAACCCGTGTCCCCTGCAATGGTAGGTATTCCCACCCCCTGTACCCAGGGAAGTCCCACACACATTTCTTAAGTCACAGTTTGTGTGAGTTGGGGATATCCGGGCACAGCTTAGCTACATCTTCTGCATAGAACCTCTCACAAGGCCGCAGTCAAGGCATGAGCTGAGAGCTGCAGTCTCATCTCAAGTTTCGACTAGGGAAGGGTCGGCTTCCAAGCTCACTCATATCGTGAGCCATTGGCCTGGGGGCTGCAGTTCCTTCCTGGCTGTGGCTGGAGGTTATCCCCAGGTTCTAACCCTCCAGGGCCTCTCTCACAGGGCACCTTACTTCACCAGAGTGCACAAACAAGGAGGAAAAGTGGGGGTCAGCAAGACAGAAGTCACGGGCTCTTATAGCCTGATCTGGAAAGGGGCAGGCTATCATTTTTGTCAACGTC
This sequence comes from Bos mutus, assembly GCF_027580195.1. NCBI lineage: Eukaryota > Metazoa > Chordata > Mammalia > Artiodactyla > Bovidae > Bos > Bos mutus. The sequence goes on along the minus strand of NC_091631.1, from coordinate 1,207,791 downwards.
TCATCTTTAGAAGCAAGTTAATTAAGTCCAGTCCACACACAAGGCAAGGGGATGGCACAAGAGCATGAATATTAGAGCAGGAACTGACAAGCTCTCCAAATAAACTAGGAAAAAATGATTGCAAATGATGAAAGAAACCTAAAAGCAATTGATTCAGGAAGAGTTACAAAAGACCTCCCTGCCAAAAAAAAAAAAAAGGGTAAAAGGAAGTATCAGAGGTATTTCAGAGATACTGAGTCCTTGTGACAAGGAGAATAACAGTGCCAGGTATACCGAAAGAAGGATTGAGGTGTTTTTTTTTTTTTTTTGGCTACACGGGGTCTTCACTGCTGTGCTCGGCCTTTCTCTACTGCGGAAGGTCGAGACTACTCTCCAGCTGTGGCGCACAGACTGCTCACTGCTGTGTCTTCTCCTGTTGCAGAGCACGGACTCCGGGGCTTCAGTACTTTGGCCCACGGGCTTAGCTCCCCACAGCCTGTGGAATCTTCCCAAATCCGGGATGGAACCCAGATCCCCTGCATTAGCAGGCAGATTCTTAACCGCTGGACCACCAAGGAAGTCCTAGTTCTTTAAAAATATTTGTTATTTATTTGGCTGTCCTAGGTCTTCATTGCAACATGCAGGATCTTTGGTTGTGGCGTGCAAAGAATTAGTTGCTGCATGTGGAATCCAATCCCCTGACCAAGGATTGAACCTGGGCCCCCTGCTTTGGGAGCACAGAGTCTTAGCCACTGGGCCACCAGGGAAGTGCCGGAAGTACTTAGTTCTTGAGAGCAATGATCAGATCTATTTTAGACGTTTTGAGTTGTAGGTGTGCCCTATATCCAAGTGAGACAAGCCATGGGTATATGGTGAGAGACAAGGTTTCAAAAATGATATTGAAAATAAGAGGAGGGGGGAAATGGAGTTTTGGGGCTCATAGGGCCTGGAACAAGGGAGACAGTAAATATTTAGAGATGAATGGTACCAACCCATCCTTTGTCTGTTTACTTGCCTTCTTTGTATGAGAAGTTTGGGGGAAAACAAGAAAAAACGCATCTCCAAGTCTCTATGATGCATCTGATCATGTATACTATCAGGACAACAAGCAAACTACCTGCCTTAAAAAAAAAGAAAGAAATGAAACAGGCTGCACACACTCTCCTGGGAGTTCTGTTCATTTTCCCTGAGTTCCATCTCTTAAGGAGACAGAATCCTGTCTGTCCCCGTGAGCCCTTCAGGCAAAGATCCTCGGGTTCTAATCAGAAATCGAAGAGAAGTCACTCCTCCCCCGCACTAGGAGAATTTCAAAACCAAGATGTGCGCGTTCGCATACCTTTTCTGGCGCGTGTTCAATTTCTTAATAAGACTCAAGGGAACGGCATCCCATTAGGAAAGTCTGGCCACTCAAGTTCAACAATCACATCTGGAAGCACACCCGGAGCCGAGGGACTGGCACTCGGGGCAGCCACACCTGCGGCTGGGTGGCAGGACGACGCGGAGGCGATTCTTGGAGCCCGCCATGTGCCTTCGGTAGCAGGAGAGAAGATACAGTGCGGCCAACCCCCAGCTGCACGTCCGCCTTAAAGGGGACTGTTGATGAGCATCCATGACTCCTAAGATCAGCGTATGCCGCCGGACGGCCAGCACTACTTCTCAGGTAGGAGTTAGAGGTCAGGGGCTCTAAGTGGCTCTATTTGGGGGCTTTGGGGTGCGGGCCTGTGTGTCTGAGTGTACGTCTGTGCCTGTGTGCACATGCACTACCAGCTTGGAAAATCTTATTGTGGATTTCAGAAATACTTTGAATGTTAATAATGCTCCTGAAAGGTAGAGGATGCTGGACGTTAAAGCTCAAAACTTCAGAGACGCAGCGCAATTAGCCCTTCAGTATTCGGAAGGGTCCTTGAGGAGCAGAGAGAGGTCAGCTTGTCAAGAGGGCCCCAAGGGGCACACGCTTGGTGGACAATTGAGGGGGTGAGGAGTCCCTCAAGTTGGGGGTTCCATGACGTTCCTTAAGCCTGTTTTGGTTGGGGGGATGTTGCTGTTTGGTTGCTACTGTTGTTTTGCATTTCAGCTGAGCCATTCAGCTCGCAGGATCTTTAGGTTCCTGACCAGGGTTCGGACCCAGGCCCCATCAGTGAAACCACCGAGTCCTAATCACAGGACGGCCGGGGAATTCCCTAGCCTGTTTTATCAGAATGGGTTTCTCTGGCCCTTTATTACTATTATTATTCTTTTTAAACTTTATTATGTAGATTAAAATATTCCCTTTAGAAGTTATCACTTTGCTTTTATGAGGGTTTCTTTTGTGAGCAGTACATTCGTTTTTTTAATTGAAACATAATTACAATGTTGCGTTAGTGTCCACAGTACAGCAAAGTGAACCCTCCGCGTGTGGGCATACATCCCCTCCCACCCCACGCTCCAGGTCCGCACGGAGCGCCGCGCTGAGCCCTCGCGCTGCACAGCAGCCCCGCTAGCTGTCTATTTTACGCATAGTGGTGTGTATGTCAATGCTGCCCTCTCGACTGGTCCCTGGACCTACTTCTAAAGAAATTCTTGGGGTCTTGAACTCGTTCTTGCCAAAAGCAAAAAATAAAGCAAACATAAACAGTAATGTTCTGCTTTCTTTCCTTCTCTCCTGTTGCAAACAGACACACATACACAGAGGCTCTCATCTGTCTTCCCCTTTCCGCCTTTACTCTTAGCTGGGCAAATGCCCTGTGGAGGGAGGAGCAGCATTTTCAGCATTTTTCAGTTGGATCAATGATCACTTTGACCACTCCCTCCTGCACAGAATCTTGTGCCTTTGGGTTTCAAAGCCCATTCTTCTCACGACTAGGACGAACTGCCCCTGGCATTTCTTGCTACCAATCAGCCATCAGTTAACTTCCAAGACACACTTGAGATTTATAGGTTAACTGAGATTCAAATGCTGGTAAGCAATAGACAGAATACAATCTTAGACTCATCACAAGATAATTGAGGGCAACACTATTTAAAACAATCGAGAATTAAAGCTCCAAAGGTCTAGAGCAGGGGTAGGGGGTGGGAATAAATTGGGTTTAACAAATGCACCCTGTCATATATTAAAATAGATAAACAAGAATTTACTATATAGCACAGGAAACTATATTTGATATCTTGTAATAAACTATAATGCTATAATGGAAACAAATATTTTTAAAGAATATAGATATTTACATACATGTATATATAAAACTGAAGCACTTTGCTATACTCTTGAAACTAACATGATAAGTCAACTATACTTAAACAAAAAATAATTTAATATATATTTATTTTAAAAAGTTCCAAAGGACTTACCTGAAGTCCACTGGTTAAGACTACACTTCCATGCAAGGGGCACAGGCTTGTCCTTGGTCAGGAACTAAGCCCCCACATGTTGCACGGTGCAGTCAAAAATATTTCTAATTTTTTAAAAAAATGAAAAGAATTTTTTTTTTTTAAAAGCTGCAAAGGTCTGGAAATCACCTGGCCCGATGGATCCATTTAATATTGTGTAATGCCGGGCAGACCTTGCCCGCTTACAAAGGGACTCGAGGCAGCGTGTTCTCCCGTTTCACGCATGAAAAGACTACACATCCTGGAGTTTAGACGCCTTTAAAACTTCCACTGTGGCTTCATGAAGTCCTCAGAGTTCAAATCTCCCAAGCTGGTATCTTCTTTCTGAGCCACAATACTTCCCACTGTAGTTTAAAATTTAAAAAAATAAATCCTCTGTGCGTTATCTAAAAAACTAAAAAGCTGCCTATGTTCTGATCACTTTATTTCAAAAATCTTTTAAAATATTTACTCTGGAAAAAAAAATAAGTGGCCCTTTTAAAAACAGAAAGCATTTGAAGGGGATGAAATCTTTGGGGAGTTATTGATGGATTCGTAGGTCACTGGGAGTAAGCCAAGAAAATTAGCTTTGCTTGGCTTGGCCTTCAAAGGAAAGAGAATAGGAGGAAAGTTCACAACGTGAAGTTCTGTTCTGATGAGAAAATGACACATAAAGTACAGTGGGATCCAAAGACATAAAGTACAGTGGGATCCAAAGACATAAAGTACAGTGGGATCCAAAGATCTGAGTCGTTAACTGAAGCTGAAGCTCCAATACTTTGGCCGCCTGATGTGAAGAGCTGACTCACTGGGAAAGACCCTGATGCTGGGAAAGGTTGAAGGCTAGAGGAGAAGGGGACGACAGAGGATGAGATGGCTGGATGGCATCACTGACTCCATGGACATAAGTTTGAGTAAACTCTGGGAGACAGTGAAGGACAGGGAGGCCTGGCATGCTGCAGTCCATGGGGTCACAAAGAGTCAGACACAACTGAGCGACTGAGCAACAGCAACAGCAGAACAAAAGGATGGCTTCAAAGTGGGAAGGACACAGAAAGAAGTAAAAAGAAGTGTCAGAGGTGAACACAGCCCGACGTCCGTGAGAGCAGCAGTGAAAGGACTGAGCTCCGCGCCCATTTGCCCAGAGTGATCAAAGAGGGCGCAAAGGAGGGGGACAAGCTAGGGCTCGGCAGAGTCGAAAAAGCAGAAAGTGGCAGCGGTGGTCGGTGCCAGTGCAGTCAGGCTTGTCTGCCAGCGGCATTTATGTAAGTCACCCCCTACACAGACTGGGAGACAGAGGCTCCTTCCTTCATCATGATCACATTCAAGGAAATGGCTCTTGGTCCTTGAAAGAGACGCTTGTAAGTTGCAAGAGATACACATCACAGTTGCCAGGCTGCTGCTGCTGCTAAGTCGCTTCAGTCGCGTCCGACTCTGTGCGACCCCATAGACGGCAGCCCACCAGGCTCCGCTGTCCCTGGGATTCTCCAGGCAAGAACACTGGAGTGGGTTGCCATTTCCTTCTCCAATGCACAAAAGTGAAAAGTGAAAGTGAAGTCGTTCAGTAAGTGTCAGACTCTTCGTGACCCCATGGACTACAGCCTACCAGGCTCCTCCGTCCATGGGATTTTCCAGGCAAGAGTACTGGAGTGGGTTGCCATTGTCTTCTCCGACATTTGCCAGGACTGGTCCGTAAATGCTCTAAGCAAGGGAGATCGGGGGCCACCTCTGATGTTGGCTGGAACAAACAGTAAATTCTCCTGGCAGCTTTGTGCTTTCCCAGGCAGGCATTTTAAATGAGGGCCTGGGGTCATCCTAAGGACACTGTCCTGTGTCTCCAGAGGCCATGTGGTGGTCTGGTCATCTCTTTTGCAGGTTTGGACAGAGTCCTTAGGTGCCAAAATTCCGCAGTTCTCAGGGGCACAAGCGAACTTCAGGCTGAGGGAGATGTTCCTTATCCTAATTTAGTGATAGTTTCATGGGTGTATGTATATGTCAAAGCTCATCAAACCTTTAAATGTGTGTAGTAGTTCATTGCAAGTAAGTTACACCTCAACAAAGCTGATTTTAAAAAAAGAAAAAAGGTGCAAAGGATATTTTTTTTTGTTGGTAAAATCACAATAGACTGATGCCTGTTAACACCCAAACTAGAATTCATTCTAAATACTCTCTTTAAAACAGGGTTGGAAACAGGACAACAGCAACAAATTAGGATCAGCAAATGAAGCTCGGTGATAAGCGTTTTAAAAATTGTGTTCCTTTGCAAAGTAGAAATGTTCTAAATTGTTTTATCCTTTGGTATATGTGTTGGGGCGGGGAGGTTCAGAGGAATAGATTTTATTTCTTAGAACAATTTTAAATTTACAGAAAAATTGGACAAAATGTACAGAGAGCTCCCATCAACTACCATTGCCCACTACCAGCCCAGTTGCCCCTATTACTCCCACTGTCCACAGTGGGCTCCATTGGGTAAAAACTGACAGACCAGGATGGATACATTATTCTTAACTGAAATCCATTGTTTGCATGAGGGCCAACTCTTTTTGTTAAGAAAAAAGGAAATTTTAAGTTTCCTTTCCATGCCATACATGATCATTTAGTATGAGGAAAGGAAAATTGGTTGCAATCAGTTTTCCATATTCTAGATGTGTTTACAATACTGATACTTTAGCATTACTTTTAAAAAGGGAGGAAAATAGACACTTACCACATTCTTATTCTTTCTGATAAAAAAACAATAGTTCAAATAGTGCTAACAGCTTAATCATAAAAACAGATTATGGGTTTTATCCATAAAAGATAATGGATATTCACTTTTATCCATTAACTCACTTAGTGCTGAGTATTTCCATTTTCCTGCCAATAATAACAGAATAATAAAACATATGTCATAAGATGAGTATAGTACTTGCATGATTTTAGTAATGTTTTTTAAAAAGTAGATCTACCCTTCAATGACCTAGTATTGAATAACTGCCGTATTTCCTAAAAGCATGATTTAAATGATTTTTAAGCATTTGCTGAAAATTCTTTAAGTATCACTAACAATGATAGCATGACAATTAGAGTGTTCTTAAAGCTCTTTAGAATAACAACTTATAATATTTTAAGCTAACCTGAATCATGAGTGCAAATTTGGCTTCAGTGTAGAATTTCCCCTGGCAGTAACTGATTCAAGTGTGTGACCCAAATCCTTCCACATACTGGAAAGCAAGAATGTTATGTGTGCTTGTGCAAGATGAAGGTGTTCCACACACATGAAAAGTCTGATCATGACCCGCTGAAAGCTTGAGACCCTGATCTTAAACGCCACTCGATGTTGTACATTCTATGGGTTTACACGGTGCTGTGTACCCGCAATCTGAGCGGCATACAGATTAGCTTCAGTGCCCTAAAAATCCCGTGTGTGTGTGTGTGTGTGTGTGTGTGTGTGTGAGTTGCTCAGTGCCCTAAAAATCCCGTGTGTGTGTGTGACTCGCTCAGTCATGTCTGACTCTTTGCGACCCCATGGACTATACCCTGCCAGGCTCCTCTGACCATGGAATTCTCCAGGCAAGAAGACTGGAGTGGGTTGGCATTCTCTTCTCCAGGGGATCTTCCTGACCCAGGGACTGACTCAGGTCTCCTGCATTGGCCGGCAGATTCTTTACCCTCTGAGCCACAAGGGATGCCCCTCAAATTCCCTGTGTCTCACCTATTTATCCCTCCCAGCCTCCACACCCAGCCCCCAGCAGCCATTAATATTTTATTATAATTGTGTTATAATCTTTCAATTATGATTTATTATATTGTCATTTCCAGACTGTCATATAGTGAGATCATACAGTAAACACCTTTTCAGATCAGCTTCTTTCATTTAGTACTATGAATAACGTTTCATCCCCATCTTTTGCTGGCTTGGTACCTCATTTCCTGTGATCACTGAATAATATCTCATTGTACAGAACATATCTGCTTTTGAGATGCTAGATTAGATAATAGTTGCAATTATTTCAAAGAACCATATTTTATAACAGAAGTATAAAAGTGCATTTTTGTCAGTGTTTTCAAAAAAAAATGTATAAACGACTGACCCTGCAAAATGTTAAGTGTATTATACATGGGGGAGATGTGGTCTGTGTCACCTCAGGTTGACTGTATTCAGCAAGTCTCCTCAAGGTCCACAGTCCTGTAAAACAAACACGATGATACTCAGTTTTACTGATGATGAAGAGTTATCTGCCAATTAAGTGGCAGCATCTACATTCAAATTCAGGTCTGCTGCATACAGAACAGACTTGTGCTTGCCAAGGATGCGGGTGGGGAGGGATGAATCAGGAGTTTGGGAATATCGGATGCAAACGTATTATACACAGAATGGAGAAGCAACCAGGTCCTACTGTACAGCACACGGAACTATATTCAATAGTCTGTGATAAACCATAATGCAAATGACTGAATATGTGTGTAACTGAGTCACTTTGCTGC